>NC_079227.1:32993531-33123531 GCF_029633865.1 Lampris incognitus | reverse complement strand
GGCACATGGCCGGAACTGTTGTCCAATAAGTCCCCTGGCTCACGTTTCCACAGGAAGGAGATAGTCGTAACACCAGCTTCCTTCAACCTCGCGTCGGCTGCTCTCGCTATTTTACACGCTGAAGCCTCCTCGCGTGGATTGCGTCACCCTCAGGCGGCGAAGGAGGCGTAGGGAGAATGTTTTCAGTTGCTTGGCTGCAGGCGCCCGGATGGGCCAGAGGCGTCGCTGGAGAACGACGAGTCCCCGAACACTACACCGATCCACACCCACTATCCCTCGGGTAAGGGTGGCCTAATGAATGCCTCAGCCCGTGGACGCTCCGGCCGTGACCGGTTACGGCGAGTCTGGGATACGAACCTCCCAGCCACGTGATGAGCGGACTGCCAGAACGGCGGTTTAGTCCGCTCGGCCACCAGAGCGGCCATATTCCACATATGTGTGTATATATATATATATATAGGAGAGAGAGAGAGAGAGAGAGAGAGAGAGAGAGAGAGAGAGAGAGAGAGAGAGAGAGAGTGTGTATGTTTCATGGTAGTTAATCTATATAATAGGTTCTTAATCCATGGATGATGTCAAGTGTGTGTGTGTGTGTGTGTTTGTGTGTATGTATGTGCTTGTTTGTGTGTTTCTGTGAGTGCATGTTTGTGTGTGTACGTGTGTGTGTGTGCATGTATATTTGTGTGTGTGAGTACGTGTATGTGTGTGTGTGTGTACGTGTGTGTTAGTTTGTGTGTGTGTTCGTGTGTTAGTTGGTGTGTGTGTATGTGCGTGTGTGCACGGGTATGTGTGTGTACATGTGTTTGAGTGTGTTTGTGTTAGTGTACACATATGTGTGTGTGTGTGTGTGTGTGTGTGTGCATTTCACCTTTAAGCTTAAATAGCATTCATTGTCTCCCCAGCCTGCCCCCAGGCGCCACAACAGCTGCTTATGTTGTAGAAGACTTCTAGAGTAAGGGAGGAAGAGAGCGAGAGAGAGAAACACACACACACACACACACACACACACACACACACACACACACACACACACACACACACACACGGGGGGGGGGTGCCACAGTGTTTGTGAGGAGAGATAATTGAGCCTTTGGGTCCTCATGGCTAATGGCAGGTGTGACATTTAGAGGACATACCAGAAGTCCACGTTGTGGACATTGTGCGTGTGTTGTGTGTGTGTGTGTGTGTGTGTGTGTGCGTGCGTGCGTGTGTTCGTGCGTGCGAGCACGCGCGTGTTCACATTTGTGGGGTTTATCAGTAATTTACGAGGTTTGTGGTTGCTGTTGTGGCAGCTGCTGACAGGTGTGTGTCTGTAGGACAGTGTAAACGCTCCAGCGTTGAAGAGAGGTCTGGCCTCTACGATGTGCGGAGGAAGTACAGCTGGTCCATATTGACTGTAGTTACCAAGGAAACCGTCTCCCTCTGTTCGTAAGCCTCTCCGACCGTGACTACACGTACCAGCAAGCAAGGCATGAGGCTGCAACCCATAGGTGGCGCTATTAACAGCCCACGGGAAGCTTAGCTCCCTCTAAATTATCACTGACAATTTTAACGTGCGGCACGGTGGTTAGCGCGGTCGCCTCGTAGCAAGAAGGTCCTGGGTTCGAGCCCCAAGGGGGGTCCCACCTTGGGGGTTCGTCCGGGATCGTTGTCTGTGTGGAGTTTGCATGTTCTCCCCGTGTCTGCGTGGGTTTCCTCCCACAGTCCAAACACATGTAGGTCAGGTGACTCGGCCGTACTAGATGGTCCCTAGGGGTGTGTGTGTGTGTGTGTTTGTGTGTGTGTGTGTAGTTCATAACTTATTTAGCTCCACGCTGGTTGTCAGGTGGCTCAGACGCCTCCTTAGCAGTGACCTGTGACTGTGTAGAGACACACAACCCTCTCCTCATTCATATTGATGTCCTGTGCTGACATGCTGCATGTCCTCCCTGACTAAACCATGTCTTATTTCATACATATTCTGTGTGTGTGTGTGTGTGTGTGTGTGTGTGTGTGTGTGTGTGTGTGTGTGTGCACGCACATTTACAGCACCACCTTTAAGCTTTCAATACTGCTCAGTGTTTCCCCAGCCTGCCTCCAGGAGCCACACCGTCTGCTGACGTTTTAATTAACTTGCCCACCCATTTAACTGCCGTTAAGAAACACACACACACACACACACACACACACACACACACACACACACAAAGACGGGTTCTCCCTGTTTTACACATGTACATCTACAGACAGAATGTCACAACAACAACATAATAATAGTAATAATAATAAATCAATAATAAAATAGTCCTCCCCGGGGTGTCCACTAGGGGCAGTGGCACTATCTAACCCATAGCTGGGGGCTAGTTCGTGGGCACCAGGGAATATCCACACACCGGTGGGCCTGCGTACCGCACGTCTAGGGGCCAGACCTCCTCCGAGTCCCTTGTAGTTCAGCCAGGGTCCGAGGTGTACCCCGTTACCGTGTGTCGCCACGAGGAGGCGCTACATAGGGCTTGCGGTTGGAGAGGCTGTGTACTGGCAGGGAGAGACCTACGTGCTCGGCTCTTCTGTTCACATGTCTGCTAGCCAGCGGTGAAGGTTGAGAGTGACACGTGACGGACACACAACACTACACCGACACACTAGACGCTTCACAACAACCCCACTTCTTACACAAGAACGTCGCACACACTTAACACGCTGCTGATTCGTAGGTGGAGGTCGTTCACATACTCTTAGACGGAGCTGAGCTTATCTGGAAATGCCCATAGGTAAACCGTAAAATTGTACAATTGCACATTATCTTTTGAAGCTCTCATCAGCAGTATTACTCGGTCTGCGTACTTCCACCTACACAATATTGATCGTCTTCGCCCGTCACTTACACCTAACATCACCGCCATACTCACTCACACCCCGGTTACATCCCGTATCGACTACCGTATTTCTATCCTCTCTGGTCTTCCCCTCATGTGTCTTCATAAGCTTCAGCTGGTCCAGAATTCAGCCGCTCGTATCATCACCAGAACTCCTCACTCCTGTTCTCCAGCAACTCCACCGGCTCCCTGTTAAATACCGTACTGACTCCCTGGAGACCCTGCTCCTCACCTATAAGGCCCTTAATAACCCAGCTCCTTCATATCCTTCTGACTCCTTCATATCCACACACCCTCGCGTACTCTTAGATCCTCTCCGGCTCTCCAACTCACTACACCACCGGCCCGCCTGACTACCATGGGGTCTAGACCTTCAGTCATTCTGCCCCCCCCCCCGCCTATGGAGCTCTCCCCCACAATATATTATTATTATTAATAATAATAATGATAATAATAATAACAATAAGCTGAAACAGGCAGACTGCAAGTAATACAAGAATAGTGCAGAAGGGTCACAGCCAAAGAGCTGGACACAGTTGTGTAGAGCATGATTTGGGTGTGTGATTTGTGTTGTGGGCTGCACCACTCCTCGTGGTGGAGTCCTGCTGGACAGCAACCATTAACCCGAGTGGCGACAACCGCACTCGTGCTGCTGACGGCAGTCAGTTAGCTGCCGTTGTAAAGACGCCAGCAGCACACAGTGTCAGAGAGGACACATGCATGTGGACCTTCAAGAGGGATCCTTGAAAAGTAGTTGAAGTTGGTGTTTTTACTTTAGGATGGCTCCTGTGCACATCAGTCGCCGTGATAAACCGAGAAAACCGTGAAAAGAGCAGACGAACAGGCGGAGGAACGTCTTCAGCCGAGACAGATTTGGGAAGAAGAAGAACGTCTGGTGAAACCTCTTATAGACAGCACGCGCAGCATGAAGAGGCTGACAGGGGAGTTTCAGATGAGGAGCAGCCTCAAAAGTCGCAACAGTCACAGCAGTCACAACACCCACAACAGCCACTACAATCACAACAGCCACAGCACTAACAACAGTCACAACAACCACACGAGTCACAACAACCACAACAGTCACAGCATTCACAACAGCCACAACAGTCACAGCAGCCACAACAGCCATACCAATCACAACAGTCACAGCACTAACAACAGTCACAACAACCACACGAGTCACAACAACCACAAGAGCCACAACAGTCACAGCAGTCACAACAGCCACAACAGTCACAGCAGCCACAACAGCCATACCAATCACAACAGTCACAGCAGCCACAACAGCCACAGCAGCCACAACAGCCACAACAGTCACAAGAGCCACAACAGTCACAACAGCCACAGCACTAACAACAGTCACAACAGTCACAGCATCCACAGCAGTCATAACAGCCACAGCAGTCACAACAGTCACAACAACCACAAGAGCTACAACAGTCACAGCAGTCACAACAGTCACAACAGTCACAACAGCCACAAAAGCCACATCACTAACAACAGCCACAACAGGCACAGCATCCACAGCAGTCAAAACAGCCACAACAGTCATATCAGTCACAGCAGTCACAGCAGTCACAGCAGTCACAACAGTCACAAGAGCCACAGCAGTCACAATAGTCACCAGAGCCACAGCAGTCACAACAGTCACAACAGCCACAACAATCACAACAACCACAGCACTAACAACAGTCACAACAGTCACATCATTCACAGCAGTCACAACAGCCACAACAGTCCCATCAGTCCCAACAGCCACAATAGTCACAACAGTCACAACAACAATAACAGTCACAACAGCAACAGCACTAACAACAGTCACAACAGCCATAACAGTCACAACAGTCACAACAGTCACAGCAGTCACAACAGTTACAGCAGTCACAACAGCCACAACAGCCACAACAATCACAACAGCCACATAAATAACAACAGTGACAACAGTCACAGCAGCCACAACAGTCACAGCTGTCACAACAGTCACAGCAGTCACAACAGCCACATCAGCCACATCAATCACAACAGCCCCAGCAGCCACAGCAATCACAACAGCCACAACAGCCACAACAGCCACAGCAATCACAAGAGCCACAACAGCCACAGCAGCCACAACAGCCACAGCAGTCACAACAGCCACAACAGTCACAACAGCCACAACAGATGCAGCAGTAACAACAGTCACAACAGTCACAACAGTCACATTAGCCATAACAGTCACAACAGTCACAACAGCCACAGCAGCCACAACAGTCACCACAGCCACAGTAGTCACAACAGCCACAACAGTCACAGAGGTCACAACAGTCACAGCAGTCACAACAGTCACAGCAGTCACAACAGTCACAACAGCCACAGCAGTCACAACAGCCACAACAGTCACAGCAGTCACAACAGTCACAACAGTCACAACAGTCACAGCAATCACAACAGCTACAAGAGGACGGCAGGGCATACATGACAACAGCACTGTACACAGCCAGCGATGATCACTGTCTTCTTTTATACACCTGTTTAAACTTGCCCTCTTCATCACTGCAGTACATGCAGAGAGAGAGAGACGGAGCGACATAGACAGAGAGAGACAGAAAAGGGTTGTGGTGAAAGTAGCCTGTGTGTGTGTTTGTGTGTGTGTGTATGTGTGTGTGTGTGTGTGTGTGTGTCTGTGTGTCTAGAGCACAATGTTATATAATATGTGACTATGCTGCAGAGAACCTCTCTCTCTCTCACTCACTCACTCACTCTCTCATTCACTCTCTGACACACTCAAGCTCTCACACTCACTCATTCTCTCACTCACTCACTCACTCACTCAGTCACTCTCTCTCACTCTCACCCACTCTCTCTCTCTCTCTCTCTCTCTCTCTCTCTCTCTCTCTCTCTCTCTCTCTCTCTCTCTCTCTCTCATTCACTCTCTGACACACTCAAGCTCTCACACTCACTCATTCTCTCACTCACTCACTCACTCACTCACTCTCTCTCACTCACTTTCTCTCTCTCACTCTCACCCGCTCACTCACTCTATCACGCACTCATTCACTCACTCTCTCCTTTTCGCTGTCACTCACTCACTCACTCACTCACTCACTCACTCACTCACTCACTCACTCACTCTCTGTCACTCTCACTCACTCACTTTCGCTCTCCCTTGCTCGCTCACTCGCTTGCTCTCACTCACTCACTTTCTCTCTCTCTCTCACTCTCACTCAGTCTTTCTCTCACTCACTCACTCACTCAGTCGCTCTCTCTCTCTCTCTCTCTCTCTCTCTCTCTCTCTCTCTCTCTCTCTCTCTCACTTTCTCTCTCACTCACCCACTCACTCTCTCTTTTTCGCTGTCACTCTCACTCTCTCTCACTCGCTCGCTTGCTCTCTCACTCACTTTCTCTCACCCGCTCACTCACTCTATCACTCACTCATTCACTCACTCTCTCCTTTTCGCTGTCACTCACTCAGTCTGTCTCTCGCTCTCACTCACTCACTCTCGCTCTCGCTTGCTCGCTGCCAAGCTTGCTCTCACTCACTCACTTTCTCTCTCACTCTCACTCCGTCTTTCTCTCACTCACTCATTCAGTCGCTCTCTCTCACTCTCACCCACTCACTGTCTTTCTCTCTCTCACTCACTCACTCATTCACTCTCTCTCTGTCTCTCACTAATTCACTCACACACACACACACACACACACACATTCGGCCCTGCAGATAGCCACCCAGTCGGAGCAGGAGACCTGGCTCGGTGGGAACGCATGCTGGAAGCTTCATGGTAGGTAGATGCATCAGGCAGTAAAACTCCACGTGTGGACGTGAGCGAGTCGTGAGTCAGTCGTTCTGACGTTTAAAGCAGGGCTGGGACTCCAGCTGACCTGCCCAGTCGTCAGCGTCCACTTTCCGTTCTTTACTCCAGCTTCTCGGCATGTGGCCCAGAGTCTCCAGCAGTCACAGGTGTTGATCACGCCAGCAAAGCAAGGTTAAGGGTTCAGCAGAATGGGGGGGAACGGGTGACTAGATAAAGGCTGGAGTGAATGGGCTATTCTTCTCGATGGGTGCAGGGATGGAGGATTTCTGACCAGATGGCGGGTTTGTGTTCATCTGCTACCCTTGAGGATTATGGACTTAGTTACTGCTCGGGGTGACGGGGACGGGGGCTCGCTGAGACCCACGCAGAGATATCAACGGTAAGAAAACCAACGCACCAGGAAGACGTCGCACATCCCACCTGCCTCTATTTTTACTGCGATCTGTCACAGTGGATTTTCACCTCATGATCTGGCTCACCGCTCTGTGCGTGTGTGTTTGTGTGTGTGTGTGTCATCCTTACCCCTTTTGTTGAGCATATTATGTACACACCGGTCAGCCAAAACCTTACAACCACCTGCCTAATATTGTGTAGGTCCCCCTCGTGCCGCCAAAACAGCTCTGACCCATTGAGGCACAGACTCCACAAGACCCCTGAAGGTGTCCTCTGATATCTGGGCCCAAGACGTTAGCAGCAGATCCTCGAAGACCTGTAATTTTGGGAGGTGGGGCCTCCATGGGCCGGACTTGTTTCTCCAGCGCATCCCACAGAAGCTCCATCAGATTGAGATCTGGGGAATTTGGAGGCCAAGGCAACACCTTGAACTCTTTGTCATGTTCCTCAAACCGTCCCTGAGCAGTGTGTGCAGTGTGGCAGGACTCATTATCCTGCTGAGATACCGTTGCCATGAAGGGGTGTACCCGGTCTGCAACGATGTTTAGATAGGTGGTACGTGTCAAAGTAGCATCCACATGAATGCCAGGACCCAAGGTTTCCCAGCAGAACATTGCCCAGAGCATCACACTGCCTCTGCTGGCTCATCTTCTACCCATAATGCATCCTGGTGCCATCGCTTCCCCAGGTAAATGACGCACACACACCCGGCTGTTGACATGGTGTAAAAGAAAACGTGATTCATCAGACCAGGCCACCTTCTTCCATTGCTCCATGGTCCAGTTCTGACACTCACCAGCCCATTGTAGGTGCTGTTGATGGTGGACAGGGGTCATCATGGACACCCTGACTGGTCTGCGGCTACGCAGCCCCATACACAGCAAGCTGTGATGCACTGTGTCCTGACACCTGTCTATCATAGCCAGCATCAACTTTTTCAGCAATTTTAGCTGTAGTGGCTCTACTGTGGGATCGGACCAGACGGTCTAGGCTTCGCTCCCCACGAGCATCAATGAGCCTTGGGCACCCAGGACCCTGTCGCCAGTTCACCAGTGGTCCTTCCTTGGACCACTTTTGGTAGGTACTGACCACTGCATACCGGAAACCCCCCACGAGACCTGCCGTTTTGGAGATGCTCTGACCCGGTCGTCTAGCCATCACAACTTGGCCCTTGTCAAAGTCGCTCAGATCCTTACATTGCCCATTATTCCTGCTTCCAACCCCAAAAACTTCAAGAACTGACTGGCCGCGTGCTGCCTGATATATCCCACCCCTTGGTAGGTGCCACTGTAAACGAGATAATCAGTGTTATTCACTTACCTGTCAGTGGTTTTAATGTTTTAGTGTATATGTACATGCATGTGTTTGTGTATGCTTGTGGAAGCCAGTGGCCAGTTCACTGACAATTATATTGGCTCATCAAACACGATGATGCCAGCCTCCCCTTTTCTCTGTCATTTGGATTATTTTCTTCTCTCTCTCTCTCTCTCTCTCTCTCTCTCTCTCTCTCTCTCTCTCTCTCTCTCTCTCTCTCTCTCTCTCTCTCTCTCTCTCCTTCTTTGTGTTTATTCTCCTTATGTCAACCCCCCACACACACACTTACTCTTACACATATCCATATCCACACTTTCTTTCATCTCTTCCAGACTTTGTTTCTGTGTCTTTGTTAAAATGTGGGGAAGAAGAAGAAGAAGAAGAAGGCATAAACTCTTGTGCAGTGAAGCAAAGAAAGAGAGGCAGCCGCTGAGAGAGACCACATTTAAAAGAGATGAGAGAGAGTGAGTGAGATGAGAGAGAGCGAGAGAGAGAGAGAGTAGAGGAGGCTAGAGTAGCATCGGAGATAGACACGGGGTCATGAAACTGGGGCAGTAGTGATGGTGGCAGTGTGTGTGTGCTTGTTTTTGTGTGTGTGTACATGTTTAGAGGTTGGGGCTGGGGTCAAGGGAATCAGTTACTCGAGGAGATGGACTCAGATTGTGAGGCAGGACAAAGCCCTCAGTTGTCGAGGGAGTCGGGTTGACTGACAGGATCCTATCAGGCTGCTGGAGAGATGATGGATGACACACAGGGTACACATCCACCTCCGCAGGAATGGTGCAGAAGTGTAAATGTGTGTGTGTGTGTGTGTGTGTGTGTGCATGCGTGTCCATGTGTAGAGACATGCAAAAAAAGGCATGACGGTCCCAAGACGGAGACATGGCGAGTCACACAGGAAAACAGAAAGGTAGAGGGGAAAGAACGAGAAATGGAAAGACCTGCCAGAGAAAGAAAGAAAGAAGAGGGCAGCAAAACGAAAACAAAGGAAGGAAGAGAAATTGTGCCTAAGTAATCCTGGGCCCCATACTAGAGGATGTTTGGGCAGATTTCGGGTTCAATTTGCCCCTCCCAAAAATTGCGGGTATGTTCCCGAGTCGAGGCTGGTCTGAACCGATTATCTGCCCAAAGTACCCTGGAGTGTGCGGGGTTTAAGACATAACCTTAACGTTGCCGACTGGATCAGACTCCCCCCCCCCCCCCCCGATTCCAAATCCCGTAGTGTGAACGGAACAGCGATGCAATATTAGCAGAAACCCGCAATAGCCAATGAGAGCGAACTGACCAAGAAACGTCACCAACCGGGCATTGCATACTTGTGTAGAACGGAAACATGGCTGCCAACCGCATGAACTGTATAATCCATGAATGACTTGACCCACAGATTTATTTCTCTTGTTTTTATTTTTGGTGAAGAAACATCATCGGCGGTCAATCGAAGCGAGTATGACTGTCCTCTCCATCGGGTTGTCTACTTGTGAGTCTTCAGATGGCTTTAGAGGCCGAGCCCCAGTCCACATACTTTGGTGCAGGGTGGGCGGGGGAAAGTGGTGGTGGTTGAGCCTTTTTCTCTGCGGCACAGTGTAGTTCCATTTCATGACATGCACCTCCTTCCTTCACATATTTCTTCCAGGAGCGCCTCTCCAGTGCAGTGTGTTCCCAGTTGCTCAATGTGATGTTGAATTTCTTCAGACTGGTCTTGTTATTGTCCTTGAAACTTTTATTTGGCCCGCTGGGAGTTCGCTGACCTTCCATCAGCTGGGAGTACAGGATCTGTTTGGAGAGATGTGTGTTGGACATGCGGATGATATGGCCTCTCCATTGAAGTTGGTGCTGCATTATTGTGGTGGTGATGCTAGTCCTGTTGGCTTCTTCCAGCTGATCCTTGGGATCTTTTGTATGGCTCTTTGGTGGTATTGTTCCAGGGCTCTCAGGTGCCTGCTGTAGGTGGTCCATGACTCTGCTCCATACAGCAGGGTGGGGAGAACAACAACTCTATAGACCAGGAATTTTGTTGGGCCTTTAGGTCTAGGTCTTCAAAGACTCTTTTCCTGAGTCTGGCATAAGCGCCACTGGCACAACTTAGGCGATGGTTGACCTCAGAGTCGATGTCAGGTTTTGAGGAGAGAAGGCTGCCAAGGTAGGGGAAGTGATAAAGGTTTTCAAGAATTGTTTTGTCCACTTTTATGTTGGGCTGGGTAGGTGGCTGGTTGGGTGGAGGTTGATATAGGACTTGGGTCTTCTTGATGTTTAATTCTAGATCCAGGGCTCTGTATGCCTTGGCAAAGTCTTGAGAATGCCCTGCAGGTCTTCTGAGGAGTGTGCTACGATGGCATTGTCATCTGCATACTAAAACTCCATGATGAGGGTGTTACAAACTTTGCTCTTGGCCTTGAACCTATTAAGGTTGTCAGCAAGCACCAGATGAATGGTCATGAGACACTCACTAATCCCCACAGGAAGTTCAAACAGGTGGCTGAAGATCTGATTCCTGATTGCAAATCCAACGCCATGGCTCATGAGCTCATCAACAGCTTTTCCTTTCCAGAAGAAAGTGCAGCCATCTTTCCCCTCCTTCAGTTGTCCTTTGTCTGCCCACCGGGTTTCAGAAAGGGCAACTATGTCAATCTGGCACCTCTTCAGTTCTCAAGCGATGATCGCAGTTTTCCTCTCCGGTCTATCACTGGTTGCACTATCCATCAGAGTGCGCACATTCCATGCTCCAAAGTTCATTTTTCTATGATTGTGACCTCATGTGACGATTCCTCTTGACATGGTAATCCAGTCAGGAGGTTTGAGGCAGGCTATTTTTAGGACCCCTTTTCTAGCCCTTCTCCAGGTGAGGTCAGCCAAGTGGAATCCTAAAGAGGGCTGCTCAGTCATGGGTGCAGCTACTGAAGGGCTCTTTCTACCTCGTTCCAAGAGCCCAGTGACAGAATCTAGCACCCACCGTCTGATGTGCCAGCTCATGACTAGGGGCTTCCAGATCTGCCCCTGTTGCCACTTGCCCGTCATCATAAACATGATATCACGAGAGTTTGTTCTTATATGGATGAAAATTAATCTATTGAATCGTCCGCCAGTGGACGATCGTTCAACTTTTTTCATCCTGCACAGGACGAATTTAAGTCAATGGAGATTTCAATGGACTGTCGTATCATTTCAAAACTGACAGGGTGGATCGATCATGCTGTAACTAGCCAAGATGTTGCTGTTCAGTGACCCTATACACGGTTGCATGTTTTGCTTGAAATATCCTGATTTGTAGAGTTATTTGCCGTCATTCACCTAATTTTAATTTGATATAGTGTTGATAGTGCGAAGACTTTTATTGCAGTTAAGGTTAGGGTTAGGGTTAGGGTCAGTGAACAGCGACATCTTGGCTAGTTACAGCATGATTGATCTACCCTGTCAGTTTTGAAATGATACGACAGTCCATTGAAATCTCCATTGACTTAAATTCGTCCAGTGCAGGATGAAAAAAAGTTAAACGATCGTCCACTGGTGGACGATTCAGTAGATTAATTTTCGTCAATATAAGAACGAAATCTCGTGATATCAGGTCGATCATAGGACTTATTCCGGGGTGATAGGATGGATTTCCTTCATGGAGGGAGGGTGCCTGTGCATGACTTTGTTTAATGTGGGGAGACTGGTGTATTGGGGAGGAGGTCTGACTGACCCTCGGGGCAGAAGTCTTCAACAGCACCCCGACATTGACCTCATCACACGCACCCAAAGGTGCACACACTCACACACTCTTTGATTGAAAACACACAAAAAACACACTACCGCAAACGCACACAGAGTTGCAAATCCATTAAACCCACACATACGCACACGCACGTGCACACACAGGTAACCTTGCAGCTTTGTGCGTGTGATTGCCAGGGGATCTTGTTAAATCAGGTTTCTAGTCTAACCCAGACTACTGATTGAACAGTAGGCTGCAGACTGGAAAGTCCATTTCAGGTCAACACTGCGTGATTTTAGCATGTGACACCTGGCATTGAAACGTAGCCCCAGATCATGTTAGGTAGAAGATGTTAGCAACAACATGAGAATTAGCTTTGACTATTATCTATATTTATTTTTGTTTCGTTCGTTGTGTTTGCTAGGGTAGGAGTAGTTGGTGTAAGGGCTGATGAAACATCGGTTGACCACCTGCTTTACTGGCCTATAGAACCAACCAACCAGGTGCAGCCCGGGTTTCCTGTGAACTGACCGGTGCCGGGTGTAATCTCTATTAAGCATCGAGACTTCTGTAGCACCTATAGCAACATCTCGTTGTATTCATGAGTGACATGTTTAAAATGGATGAATCGGTGGATGAACGTGTGTGCCGACCTCTCCAGGCTTGTCATAAAGTCCAGGGGTTATAGACACAGACAGTTAATGTATGCCGAGTGAACAGATCCTCTTACAAAGATGTGACTTGTGACTCTTTGCCGTTTTCAGTGACCCCCCCCCATTCACAGCAGATCGCACGTGTTCGGCAAATTCGACCAAATGAAGATACATATCTGTTCAAAATGTGTGGTGCTTCTTTTGTACTATCATCTTGGGAGGAGTTGTGCTGTAATGTGTGCTCACAAGAGCCGATACTGTTCACCGCACAGGCTGCAAAACTGCAAAAGTCCTGACAGGACTTACTTCTAATTTCCTTCCTTCCCTCCCTTCCTCCCTTCCTTCCCCCCTTCCCTCCCCTTCCTCCCCCTTCCTCCCTTCCTCCCCCTCCCTCCCTTCCTCCCTTCCTCCCCTCCTCCCTTCCTTCCCCCTCCCTTCCCTTCCCTCCCTTCCTCCCTTCCTTCCCCCCTTCCTTCCCTTCCCTTCCTTCCCCCCTTCCTTCCCTTCCCTTCCCTTCCCTCCCTTCCTCCCTTCCTGCCTCCCTTCCTTCCCCCCTTCCCTCCCCTTTCCTTCCCTCCCCCCTTCCTCCCCCTCCCTCCCTTCCTCGCTTCCTCCCCTTCCTCCCTTCCTCCCTTCCTTCCCTTCCCTTCCCTTCCCTTCCCTTCCCTTCCCTCCCTTCCCTTCCCTCCCTTCCTCCCTTCCTTCCTCCCTTCCTTCCCTTCCCTTCCCTTCCCTTCCCTTCCCTTCCCTTCCCTTCCTCCCTTCCTTCCTTTTTCTCCCCAATTGTACTTGGCCAATTACCCCACTCTTTCGAGTCGCTGCTCCACCCCCTCTGCTGATCCGGGGAGGGCTGCAGACTACCACATGCCTCCTCCCATACATGTGGAGTCACCATGTATCGGAGTCACATGTGGGACGTAGCACGTGGGAGGATCACGCTATTCCCCCGACCAGAGGAGGCGCTAGTGCAGCAACCAGAACACATACCCACACCCGGCTACCCACCCGCAGACACAGCCATTTGTCTCTGTAGGGACGCCTGACCACGCCGGAGGTAACACAGGGATTCGAACCGGCGATCCCCATGTTGGCAGGCAATGGAATAGACCGCCACGCCCCCCGGACGCCCCTGGCTTACTTCTAGTCTTCCCTCTCTACCTGAGGCTTGTATACGCTATGGTACAAGAGAGGGAACAAGTTCCTGAAGGGGAGGATAAAGATGCAGATAACCGCACCTCTAAACGCCTCGATAAAGATGGGAAGGTAATAATCAACTTAATACATCTGTCTGAGCGACCACTTAACGGGCGTTTACCGTCTCAGTGGTCTGTGGGGGGCTCTGTTTGTCTCGTGCTCCTGCTTCTGGCGTCGGAAACACCTGTCGAAAATGTAAATGCGTATCCTGGACATGACTTGGATTTGGAACAGCGGCCCATCTCAGCGGCTTTTAAACTCAGGGCCCATTGATTAAAGTATCGCCGAAGACGAGGTTGCCATTCCCAGGCGGCCCTATCCCCCCCCCTTTTTTTTCCCCAGCTCGTTCCTTAATCACTGTTAAACACCTGGATTTGTTCCCCATCAAGTCGGTCCCTGCGGGCTCGAGAAGGGCAACACTGCTGAAGAGAGCAGGGGAGAGGGCGTATTAGCATGATGAAGAACAGAACAAGTGAAAATAGCAAAAGAGAAAGCGAGAGAGAGAGAGAGAGAGCATATGTAGCATGTATGCACAGTGAAACAGGAGAGCGTGGATGGTTAGATTCCTATATACTGGGCCTTGACTCATCTTGTCCTCCTAGGAGAGAAGAGCGGAGAGAAAGACGAAAAGAGCACCAGGAATCAATACTTACAGAGGGGAAATCTTGAGAAAAGAAGGTGGCTGTGAAGCACAATGGATAGATGTTGACCTTGGCGCCTCTCAGCAGAAGCTGCTGCGGCCGTGCTGTAGATGCCTGGCAGAAGTTAGTGGGAGCTGAGAATCCTTGACGTATAAGGAAAGGTGTGGAGATCAGTTCTGAAATGTGTCCTTATGGCAGCTCGCTCCGTTCTGTAGAGATAATTATGATTATAGCCCCCGGGCTAACCTCAGGGACCCAAGACACCCACTTACTCTGCACTATAATTTTCTCAAACATCTTATGGTACTCGGGTGCCGCAGTGAGGCGCGGTCGCCTCACAGCAAGAAGGTCCTGGGTTCGAGCCCCGGGGTTGTCCAACCCCGAGGGGGGGGGGGGATCGTCCCGGTTCATCCCGGGTCGTCCTCTGTGTGGAGTTTGCATGGTCTCCCCGTGTCTGCATGGGTTTCCTCCGGGTGCTCCGGTTTCCTCCCACAGCTCAAAGACCTGTAGGTCAGGTGAATCGGCCATTCTAAATTGTCCCTAGGTGTGAATGTGTGTGTGTGAGGGCCCTGTGAAGGCCTGGCGGCCTGTACAGGGTGTCTCCCCACCTGCCGCCCAATGACTGCTGGGATAGGTTGCAGCATCCCCGCCACCCTGAGAGCAGGATAAGCGGTTCGGGTAATGGGTGGATGGATCTTGTGGTACTCATGAGGTGAAGCAGGGACGGGCAGCATGATCCAGAAAAGGCGGGTGTGGGTGCAGGTCTTTGTTCCAACCAAGCAGTTACACACCTGAGTCTACTAGTCAACTAGTAGTCTTTGCTAAGGACCTTGATTTGTAGACTCAGTTGTGTAACTGTTTGGTTGGAACTAAGACCTGGACCCACACCGGCCCTTTCTGGATCATGCTGCCCGTCCCTGCGTGTGACTTGGAATGTGAGCAAGTATGCAGTCACACTACAGAGCACACAGTACAGCCTATGAGGCTGAGAAAAACATCTTTCTTATTTTTGCGGTTGCTTTTCTTCGCAAGTTCAACTACCCGAAGTCTCAGGTCACAAAAGCACGGGACCGCTGTTGTCCTCATGACATATGCATGTCTTTTTGATGGTGGGGGAAACCCACCACAGGCATGGGGAGAACATGCAAACTCCACACAGAGGACGACCTGGGATAACACCCAGGGTCGGACAACCCTGGGTTTCGAACCCAGGACCTTCTCGCTGTGAGGCGACAGCGTTAACCACCAAGGCCACCGTGCCGCCCGTAAGAAATGACACATCGATTTCCCCAGCTAGGGTAAGATCCGCAAGAAGGGCACGTCCAGAGCCGCCGCCATACCAGGTCCCCTCCGCCTGCCCGAACCCCGACCCTGGGAAGCAGTGGTGGATCTAGAGATTTTTTCCTGGGGTGGCAAAGGGGTGGCAAGATTGTGTCCCAGAGGTGGCAGCTGCCACCCCTGTTGCCACCCTGTAGATCCGCGCCTGTGAGGGGGAGGGGGATTCTGTTTGAGATGAGTTTGGTGCGGGTCTCATTGACCTTCACCACGCATGTACACAAAATATACTTTAAAAAACATATTATCTGATTTATAAATGGGGTGGCAACAAGGGTGGCAAGACTGTGTCCCAGAGGTGGCAGCTGCCACCCCTGTTGCCACCCTGTAGATCCGCCCCTGCTGGGAAGACACCAGGACGCGGGTGCGCAGCAGACGGGAGGGAGCCCTGCGGGATGGGCTGCGCGCGGCGCTTTCTGCAACGTCATCAAAACCAGATGGCGTCGGTTGTGCTCGTTAAAGACTCCCCACCGGCTGCCGGCGAAACCTGGAGAGGCGAGTTTAAAGCCTCGGCCCGCCGCAGACACACCACCTTGTCGACCTTCATGCCCGCCGACACGGGCCGGTGGCTGTCGTGAGGGCATTTGTATGCCAGCCTCCGCCTCGGCGGCGAGCTGAAGCGGACTGGAGACGGACGGGCGGCGTGAGGGAGGGGGGGTTGTCGTTTGCGGAGGCTGGTGGGCTGATGAAACAGGGTGTCGGCCAATCACTCAGGACCCCCGACAGGATTAATCCAGAATCAGCCGGGGGCCGAGATGAACACAGCGCATTAGCGCCGTGCCAAGGGCGGCGGTTTAGACGAGAGGGGAGGACGGCACGTAAATCCAAGCTGTCGCCGGTGCACGCCAACGCACGCACTCACCCGCGTGGCGGCGCTAACCTTAAGCCAGGCGAGCGAGACGGATTGGCGATGAGCGGAAAATAATAACAGCGCCAAGGGCATGTGCGTGATGGACAGGCCCGCGTGAAGACTTTCCACCACCGAACACTTTGCGCGGACTTCATGCAGAGAGGCAAGCGGTTGGAGAGAGAGAGACAGAGAGTGGGGGGAGAGAGAGAGAGAGAGCGGGGGAGACAACATGAGGGGTTGAAAGAAGTAAAGCAGCAGCAGCAGCACTTCCGTTGAGCAAACACACGGAGTGACGCGAGGACCCCGTCGTGTCAGGAGGCGAAACCAGGTCTCCTTTGAGACCTGGCTAGTATTCCCTGTAGAGGACGGTTGTACTAAAATATCTCATTTACTGTCGCACTTCCTATCTCTCCCTCGCCCTCTTCTTTCTCAGTCGCACACACACACGCACACACACACGCGCACACACACACACACACACACACACACACACACACGCGCACCTCCGGTATTAATCACTGCCAACTTTCAATGCGGGTCTGATTTCGCACAGGTGGGGAGCCATAATTAAAGGGTGCTGAACCAGCTTCTGAGGCGGACACACACACAGACACACACACACACACACACACACAGAATATACAGAGTAATCTGAGTTTAGCATCTGCACTAATCGATAGCCAAGTGTAAATACAATAAGAGGGTTTCCATTGGGCGTCACCGTGGCGCAGTGGTTAGCGCGGTCGCCTCACAGCAAGAAGGTCCTGGGTTCGAGCCCCGGAGTAGTCCAACCTTGGTGGGTCGTCCCGGGTCGTCCTCTGTGTGGAGTTTGCATGTTCTCCCCGTCACGTGTCTGCGTGGGTTTCTTCCGGGGGCTCCGGTTTCCTCCCACAGTCCAAAGACATGTAGGTCAGGTGACTCAGTGCTAAATTGTCCCTAGGTGTGTGTGTGTGTGTGTGTGTGTGTGTGTGTGTGTGTGTGTGTGTGTGTGTGTGTGTGTGTGTGTGTGTGTGCGTGCGTGCGTGTGTGTGTGTGTGTGTGTGTGGGCCCTGTGATAGTCTGGCGGCCTGTCCAGGGTGTCTCCCCGCCTGCCACCCAATGACTGCTGGGATAGGCTCCAGCATCCCCGCGACTCTGAGAGCAGGATAATGGATGGATGGATGGATGGATTCTGTTAGTTCAGGCTAGCCATGCTAATGCTACCAACACTCATGAGGGAGCTTCCTCAGGTTCTAATTTTTTTTTAATTTTGATTTTGATATACTTTATTAATCCCCATGGCGAAATTCTTCTCCTCATTCAACCCATCCTAACTGTGTAGCTAGGATGCTGCCCTCCCTTCCTCAGTGCAGTGGATTAGCAAGGAGGAAGTGAGGGCAGCTATGAAGAGGATGAAGACTGGAAAGGCAGTTTGTCTTGATATACCTGTGGAGGCATGGAGGTGTTTAGGAGAGATGGCAGTGGGGTTTTTAACTAGATTGTTTAACACAATCTTGGAAAGTGAGAGGATGCCTGAGGAGTGGAGAAGAAGCATACTGGTACCGATTTTCCAGAACAAGGGCGATGTGCAGAACTGTAACAACTACAGAGGTATAAAGTTGATCAGCCACAGCATGAAGATTTGGGAAAGAGTAATAGAAGCTAGGTTAAGAGGAGGAGAGGTGACGATCAGCGAGCAGCAGTATGGTTTCATGCCATGAAAGTTCACCACAGTTGTGATGTTTGCTTTGAGAATGTTGATGGAGAAGTATAGAGGAGGGCAGAAGGAGGTGCATTGTGTCTTTGTGGATTTAGAGAAAGCATACGACAGAGTGCCGAGAGAGGAGGTGTGGTAATTGTATGAGGAAGTCAGGAGTTGCAGAGAAGTATGTAGGAGTGGTGCAGGATATGTATGAGGGAAGTGTGGCAGTGGTGAGGTGGGTGGTTGAAATGACAGATGGGTTCAAGGTGGAGGTGGGATTACATCTCTGAGCCCTTTCTTGTTTGCAATGGTGGTGGACAGGTTGACGGACGAGATCAGGCAGGAGTCTGCGTGGACGATGACGTTTGCGGATGACATTGTGATCTCTAGCGAGTGTAGGGTGCAGGTGGAGGAGAGCCTGGAGAGGTGGAGGTATGCACTGGAGAGAAGAGGAATGAAAGTCAGTAGGAGCAAGACAGAATACCTATGCATGAGGGAGGACAGTGGAATCGTGAGGACGCAAGGAGAGGAGTGAGGTGTTGATCACGCTCGACACATTTTGATCAGGTTCACTGATAATGTTTTATATTTCCACTCCGTCTTCATCGTGTTTAACTCATCAACCTCCAAGTGTTTTGCTGTATCTTGAAGGGCTTAGGTCTGTGTAGTGGCTTAAGCTGTTTATGCTGAAGCTCTTGGACCTCCCCTTTGGAGTAGTACTAGATGTGTGTGTGTGTGTGTGTGTGTGAGTCTGTGTGTGTCCTCTTGGAGTTTATGTATCTGACGGGAACCTCAAGAACTGTCTCTTTGTCTCGTGGCCTCTCAAGCTGTCCTCCCCTTCTCTCTCCCTCTTTCCTTTCTCCCGCTGATCTCTCACTTTTCCTCATCATCTGTCCGTCTCTGTCATCATCGCTCTCCCTCTCTGTTGTTTCCCTTCTCTCTTTTCGCTCCCTTACAGAGGGGCTCGGCTCTTGCCCGATGGCTAATCCGTCTCTGTCCTCGTCTGTAGCTGTCCGGTCTCCTGCTTTCAACCTTCCTGTCCTCCTGTCTTTCTTTTTCTTTTCTTTCTTTCGTAACTGCTTCTTGTACTTGAATGGTTTGTCATGATGCTCACGTCAATCTCTGTATACGCCGGCACTCGAGTTGTCTCTCTGTTACACTCCAACAGTGCACAAACACGAACCACAGAGGCGTACATAATGTGCTGTCCTGATGCGTGCTCAATAATCCGGGAGTTTAAATCCCAGACAGCTGAATCAGTTCGTCTGGACACAGCGTTTATTGACATGTTTCATCGTCATCTAAGTGACCTCTTGAGTCTCAACTAACTGCAGGTGTCCCCACCCTTATAAACAGTACAGTGGCATAATGACCGGGGTCATATTGACTACTGCCAATCCTTACCTGCAGGTCTCCCAGCATGCACTTTCAGACCTCTGCAAATGATCCAGAACGGGGCGACAAGTCTGGTCTTCAACCAACCCGAAACAGCACATGACACTCCGCTGTTCATATCCCTACACTGGCTCCCAGTACCTACTACTACTACTACTACTACCGCTACTACTACTACTACTACTGCTACTGCTACTACTACTACTACTGCTGCTACTACTACTGCTGCTGCTACTACTGCTACCACTACTACTGCTACTACTACTACTACTACTACTACTACTACTACTGCTACTACTACTACTACTACTACTACTGCTACTGCTACCACTACTACTACTACTACTACTACTGCTACTGCTACTACTACTACTACTGCTACTGCTACTACTGCTGCTACTACTACTACTGCTGCTACTACTGCTACCACTTCTACTACTATTACTGCTACTACTACTACTACTACTGCTGCTACTACTACTACTACTACTACTACTGCTGCTGCTACTACTGCTGCTACTACTACTACTACTACTACTGCTACTACTACTACTGCTACTACTACTGCTACTACTACTACTACCGCTACTACTACTACTACTGCTACTGCTACTACTACTACTACTACTACTGCTGCTACTACTGCTACTGCTACTACTACTACTACTGCTGCTACTACTGCTACTGCTACTACTACTACTACTGCTGCTACTACTACTGCTGCTGCTACTACTGCTACCACTACTACTGCTACTACTACTACTACTACTACTACTACTGCTACTGCTACTACTACTACTACTACTACTACTGCTACTGCTACCACTACTACTACTACTACTACTACTACTACTACTGCTACTGCTACTACTACTACTACTGCTACTGCTACTACTGCTGCTACTACTACTACTGCTGCTACTACTGCTACCACTACTACTACTATTACTGCTACTACTACTACTACTACTACTGCTGCTACTACTACTACTACTACTACTACTGCTGCTGCTACTACTGCTGCTACTACTACTACTACTACTACTGCTACTACTACTACTGATACTACTACTGCTACTACTACTACTACTACTACCGCTACTACTACTACTACTACTGCTACTGCTACTACTACTACTACTGCTACTGCTACTACTGCTGCTACTACTACTACTACTACTACTACTGCTGCTGCTACTACTGCTGCTGCTACTACTACTACTACTGCTACTACTACTACTACTGCTGCTACTACTGCTACTACTACTTGCAGCTGCCCCCATTAGGGGTCGCCACAGCAGATCATCCGTTTCCATCTCTTCCTGTCCTCTGCATCTTCCTCTGTCACACCAGCCACCTGCTTGTCCTCCCTCACCACATCCATAAACCTCCTCTTTGGCCTTCCTCTTCTCCTCTTCCCTGGCAGCTCCATATTCAGCATCCTTCTCCCAATATACCCAGCATCTCTCCTCCACACATGTCCAAACCATCTCAATCTCGCCTCTCTTGCTTTGTCTCCAAACCGTCCAATTTGAGCTGCCCCTCTAATATAATCGTTCCTAATCCTGTCCTTCTTCGTTACTCCCAGTGAAAATCTTAGCATCTTCAACTCTGCCACCTCCAGCTCCACCTCCTGTCTTTTCATCAGTGCCACTGTCTCCAAACCATATAACACAGCTGGTCTCACAACCTTCTTGTAAACCTTCCCTTTAACTCTTGCTGGCACCCTTCTGTCACAAATCACTCCTAGCTCCCAGTTGCTGCCCGCATCAAATTCAAAACCTTGATGCTCGCTCACAAAACAGCAACAAAACCAGCTCCCGCCTACCTGGACTCCCTCATTGAGGTCTACACTCAGTTCCGCTCACGACGCTCTGCCAATGAAAGGCGCCTGGCACTTGTGCCACAACGGGGCCCTAAGTCACTAGCCAGACTCTCCTCTTCTGTAGTTCCCCAGTGGTGGAACGAGTTACCAAACTCCATTCGATCCTCTGAGTCCCTCTCCATCTTTAAGAAGAAGCTAGAGACCCAGTTCTTTCTCCAACACCTCCACGCCTGGTGGTATTAATCTTCTTCTTTTTCTTTCGGCTCGTCCCCTCTTTTTCAGGAGTCGCCACAGTGGATTTAATAGTTTTCGTCAGTACCCTGTGAGGGCACAGCACCAATGGCAGCCATTGTTAACCCGGGCCTTGACAGTTACGGTATGGTCTTGTCCATCCACATACTGATTTGGCAAAATGTTACATAGGATGTCCTTCCTGACACAACCACTAACCCTATGGACGGGGGCGCAGGTGAAGCACTGGATGCCATCCCAGTATTCATGGGCCCATGTCTGTCGCCTAACCTGATGGTAGTAATAAAAATACAAAAATAAAATATGCTTGTATGCACCCTATGCATTGCCTTTGTGCACTGCCTGTTGACACCGATATCCTATCAGACTTGAACCTAGTTTTTTGGCGCTTACTTGCGTGGTTGTGTCCTAACTAAATCCTTGCTTGTGTTGTGTTAAGTCTCAGATGTGCGTCGCTTTGGATAAAAGTGTCTGCTAAATGAAATTGTAATATTGTAACATAGGCAATTAACTGTGACCATTATCTAGAGTTCCAATGGCCATGTGTACTATTCACAGAGGATTTGGGAATAGTTGCAATCACAGCATTGTAAGATGGTGACAGATGCAATCTTAGACCCCCCCCCCCCCTCGGTTCAGGGATGGTGGTTCCCTCTTCACATAGATGGCCTCTTTGACTCCTGATGTCCCTCTTCACAGTATCTCTGCAAGCTGTTTCCCCTTCGTCGGCCCTAAACGACGGCCAGCGTTAGCATAAAGCTCAGTAAAAGGGGAAATCGATGCTCTTACACAAGTGAACACAATGCATTTCTTGATAAGATTTGATCACATCAGAACTTCTGTTTCAGATTGCTGCTGTGCTTCTGCTTTCAAGGAAATACCCCGACCTCAGGTTAATCATTCAATCTACCAACTCGAGAACGTCTGAATTACAAAAAAAAACTGAAATGAAAATTTCAAAGTGTGTTCTGTTTTAGGCAGTCGAATATTAGAAAGGGAAGTGAGTCATATTTTGCACATGGTCGACATCTGAACAAAATGCATCTCTATTTCCGTCTCATCCTTGCACTCACTTGTGGGGCAATGAACCACGCGATGCACTTCGCTTTGACAATTACCGGCAGCAGAAGACGACGGTGCTGTACAGGGAGGCTTCCGGAGGTCATATAACTTTAATGATAGTCGTGTTCTTCAACAGCAGCCGTATTCCCTGGTGGCTGACTGTCTGCCTGCACCGGCACAGCTGTGATTACACTGCATACCATCTATTTCTTAGCGAGGCCACCTTCTTTTTATTTTCTGTTCTTTTTTTGTTTTGTTTTTACTAAAATTACATTACATTAAATGATGACAGAAAGAACATTTGACAGGAATGATGACAGAGTGAACATTTATTCATTTCAATAACCAAAATCATAAACGTTTATTAGAGACAGGTTGCTGTTGATGGCACGTTTTCATTTGCAATGGGACAGTAAAGCCAAGATGCCCCAGGTTGCTGGATAAAAAGCCATGGTGATGTAGTCTATTTTTATATGCCTCCAACGCCATCACTTACAGGATACCACGATAGTGTAACAATAGTGTAACAACAGTGTAATAATAGTGTAACAATAAATGTAACAATAAATGTAACAATAGTGTAACAATAGTACAACAATATTGTAACAACAGTGTAACAATAGTGTAACAACAGTGTAACAATAGTTTAACAATATTGTAACAACAGTGTAACAACAGTGTAATAATAGTGTAACAATAAATGTAACAATAAATGTAACAATAGTACAACAATATTGTAACAACAGTGTAACAATAATTTCACAATAGTGTAACAACAGTGTAACAATAGTTTAACAACAGTGTAACAACAGTTTAACAATAGTATAACAACAGTATAACAGTGTAACAACAGTATAATAATAGTGTAACAATAAATGTAACAACAGTGTAACAATAGTACAACAATATTGTAACAACAGTGTAACAACAGTTTAACAATAGTGTAACAACAGTGTAACAATAGTTTCACAATAGTATAACAACAGTGTAACAATAGCGTAACAACAGTGTAACAACAGGGTAATACCCACAGTTTGCTATGCGTTGTGGTGGTCCTACATCCTACTGTGTCTGTGCTGCTAACTAGCCCTGTGCTAAAGATGGTAATTGTGTCAACGTATTAACCTCCTGCAGGCTGCTGTAGTGTCAGGCTATTATTTTTATTTCATTTTTTCCAAGACAAGACATTTTATTAGAAGTTTTTTTATAGTATATCACAGACGCAGAAATTTATTTATTTATTTATTTTGCTTTCTTTTATTGTTCTTGGTCGTGCACTGCTTTCTTCCATGTTAGTTATAGGTTATAGAGAAGTGAAGTTTATTTTAGGACTGCTCTTTTTACATGTCGCTCCTGACAAGGAAACCTGCCGGTGTTGTGAAATGTTCCGATATATACAGCCAAGCTGACACATCAGCAACATGTCTCGAGTCTGACTTACTTGCATCTCTGTTGACCGTGTTTCTGTGAAGTCCTACCCCGGATGAAACCGCATGGGCAAAAACCAAGTGACAGACTACAAGGGAGAGGCTAAGTGATCATACTTTGTCAGTTCCTCTACTCAGTAGGATTATAATGTTAATTTAAAAAAAGAGCAGCTCGCTTTTGGATTTTGTCCATTTTAATCAATAATAGGGAGCTGGCACTGGCTTACAGATTTAGTAAACCCTAATTTTGCTGCTACTTCTGTCTTCATATTTGACTTCACGTCTAGACGTTAGCTTATTCTGATTGCAATTGCGTCATCCATGTTGCAGTGTTTTGTTTCTTTCCCCTTGTGGAGCTAGAAAACAACGAGACAGGAGACGTGAGAGTAGACGTAGTCGAGGTAGTTTACTAGCTCCAACTTTGCATGTCATAACTTCGACAACGACACTGAACTCTGTACCGGAAGCGGAAGTGCATTATCTGACCCCTCGCCTTTTCCCTTAAAGGTACACTGTCCTCTTAGGTGAATGTCTCTAGTTATAAAGATGTGGGTCACCACACCCTTCACATTTGTTATGACGCTGCTTTCTTCAGCCCATTGGAGTCCAGAAAGGATTCTCAATCAGATTGAAGAAGGTTGAGTCGGTTCATCTGGACACAACATTCACCCACAGAACCGCCCCACCACTCATCTAAGGGCCCTGACCACTAACCGGGTCGGCCGTTGACCAACGTCGGGCCGTTGGTGAGCGTCCGTGACCCCAGTATTGCGGTTTGTCCCGCACCGTCAGCACTAGTCGGACCCCTATCGGCAGCTTTTCAGAGAGAGATCCCTCTGATTGGCTGTTCGGCTTAGTGAATCAATGCAGAGCCTACATGCTAGTTGACCGCCGGCTGGAGTCTTTGCGGTGTGTTCAAGCGCTCCTTTTTGGCCCAGACGATGCGAGGCGATGCAACAGTCGGCCTTCGTCGCCGCTAGTCGTTTGGTGTGTCTGGGGCCCTAAGTGACCTCTTCCGTCTAAACTGACTGCAGGTTTCCCCACCCTTATGAACAATAGTGGCACAACGACTGAAAACCATGATCAGTTTCATATGCAAATAGGTGTGACTAGTAACTTGTTAACGCCTGCAGTCAGTTGAGACTGAAGAGGTCACCTAGATCAGTGGTTCTCAACCTTTTTGGGGTGCTGGACCCACTGCGTATTTTTGATCTACCCTGAGGACCCCTCCACCTGATCTTGGGGGAGGGGGGTTGCAATTTGATAGAAACAGTAGAAACTGCATTTTAAATTTCATTATAGCATTTATTCACTCTTTGGGGCAAAAATAAAAGCTTTCAGTTGTAACTTAGATATAGTTAACAAAACAGAATATGTATTCAGTAACTTTCAGATATATGTAACGAAACAGAATATGTATTCAGTAACTTTCAGATATATGTAACAAAACAGAATATGTATTCAGTAACTTTCAGATATATGTAACAAAACAGAATATGTATTCAGTAACTTTCAGATATATGTAACAAAACAGAATATGTATTCAGTAACTTTCAGATATATGTAACAACACAGAATATGTATTCAGTAACTTTCAGATATATGTAACAAAACAGAATTCTTACGCAGTAACTTTCAGATATATGTAACAAAACAGAATATGTATTCAGTAACTTTCAGATATATGTAACAAAACAGAATATGTATTCAGTAACTTTCAGATATATGTAACAACAGAGTTTTTATGCAGTAACTTTTAACAATGCAAACGGGAGCGAGATCTCTTATTAAAATACAATAGATTACACTTGTGAAACAGATGTAATTAGAGAAAAAAGTCCTGTTACCCTTTATAGTTCAGGTAGATAAAGGTCTCAGTCACATTTGAGTAAAACAATCCTATTTCTATAAATGTCATAGGATCTTTTTTTTTTAAAGATATTTTATTTTCACGGACCCCTTGCAATTACACCACGGACCACTAGGGGTCCGCGGACTCCCGGTTGAGAAACGCTGACCTAGATGAGCGATGAAGCGCCTCCCAACAAACGTGTCAAGATGAACTGATTCACCCTCCCTTGATTTTCCTACCTGGATTATTGAGCATGCATCAAGACTTTCTCAGTCAGACTACCCGGTCTTAAAGAAGCTGAAACAAAAGAAAGTTAAGTAGAAAAAATTGATCTGCTGGCCAAAGCTGTTTGCTCTTGCATGAAGGCAGCGAGGTTGCCACACTTTGTCCCCCAGCCCACGCCACCGCTGCTGTGCGGCTGCCAGCGACGTGCTGCTTCTCCGGTCTCGGCCATTAGCTCAGCCGCCGCACGGATAAACAACAGATATGGGTGACTGTATTTCTGTTGGTTCCATAAACATAAACTCTTTATTGACGAGAGACTGCATAAATAATAGAAATGTCAGGGACGATATGACTCTGTTCTGTTATTTGGGTTTGATGTGTAGACAACGGATGTCATGCGTGGAGTCCATCCTTGGGAACTGAGTAAACCCCTTGCCGGTCTTGTGAGGAGTGATCAAAGCGCGCGGCATAGGAAAGGTGGGAGCGGGGCTGCCATGGCACTTGAAAGGGATTCAAATGTGTGCAAGAGAACGTAATGAAGGTTGCATTTTGAGTCGGCGTCAGCGCCAAGGTGACAATACATCAAAAGTAGCTGTCACGAGCATCTTCATCAATTTGAGATTTGGCTCCAGCGAGTCACCTCAAGGGGCGGCACCATGGTGGCGCAGTGGTTAGCGCGGTCGCCTCCCAGCAAGAAGGTCCTGGGTTCGAGCCCCGGGGTAGTCCAACCTTGGGGGTCGTCCTCTGTGTGGAGTTTGCGTGTCCTCCCCGTGTCTGTGTGGGTTTCCTCCCACAGTCCAAAGACATGCAGGTCAGGTGAATCGGCCGTACTAAATTGTCCCTTGGTGTGAATGTGTGTGTCGGCCCTGTGATGGCCTGGCGGCCTGTCCAGGGTGTCTGCCGCTCAATGACTGCTGGGATAGGCTCCAGCATCCTGTGACCCAGAGAGCAGGATAAGCAGTTTGGATAATGGATGGATGGATGGATTCTGATTGGACGCTTAAGCTTGACACTGTAGAATAGATGATTTTGCAGCAGTTCTGCAAGCTAGTTCATCTGAATCCTGTTTCCAGCTAACCGACAACCCTGAAAACCAAGCTGACACATCAGATACATGTTTTACGTCTTACTTACTTGCATCTCTGTTGAGGGTGTTTCTGTGAAATCCTACATCGAATGAAACCGCGTGGGTAATACCAAGTGGTAGGATATAAGGGAGAGGCTAAAAGAGTATATATCTCGCCAATGAAAGATATCTTCAACATTTTATGCAGCTTATCTTTTTACATGCACTCACTCATAAATACTTGTAGACGGGCCGTGACCCTGGATCTACACAGATGGTGTACCGCTGAACATGAGCCCAAACGTCAGCTGATGAGTGAGTTCGACGCCAGGTACTACGAGATGCTTCACATCTAAAAAACACTGGGAGAAGAAAGGAGGGATCGCACAAAGGGGGTAATGGAGGAGGAGGCAGTCGGAGGAGGAGAAAAGTGGCGGGCCTCTTTTCTGCATTTCTAATTAACTTTCACTCATGTGCTCTAATTGCTTCCATCTAGACTTTGCTACCCTTCCTGCCCCCACGCACAACATGGCGCCACCTGCATCCTAACTCAGCTCATCAAATACAAAATGAAAAAAACAACAATGAGTCCACAGCATACAATGATGTTTGCCAGGAGGCGGTGGGGGGGGGGGGCAGCCGCCAGCAGCTGAAAAGTGTCACTACATTGGCTCTAAAATAGGTCCAATGATAATATAGTGTGTGCATGTGTACACACTATATTTTTGATATGAGTGAGCGTGCATATTTCATACTTTTACACTACTACTTTTTGCACTGAATGCTTTGAGAGAGTACATGGAAATGAAGGCCTATATGATATAAACAAAGTGATATTTCACGTTTGTCATGGTTGCCAGTGCACATCCGCTGTGTGTACCCGTGTGTGAAAGACGAGTAGCCTACAATAGCCCATGTGTGATCTGGTACAAAGTGGTCCGAGGCGGATTTGATGCACTGCGTTGATTGGCTTTATTGCAGGCTCGGTACCATTGTCTTCTGCTACTGCAGGCACGGCGCCAGCACTTCAGTTTTGGACGGGCCAACGTAATTTTGGCTGGGCCTTGTAATTATAGAAGTTAATACTGTTTGCCTTCCTTTGACAGTTTCCACCTGGTAGGCCCGCTAAAGAGAAATGACTGATGTCATGCTGTGGAAGGCGACTAGCACGTCTGGTTGATTATGACCCTTTTAAATCTTTTTCTAAAGCATTTTCCGTGCCGAGATGATTTATTATTTACCCGTGACAGTTTGTATTTATTACGAGCGGTACGGCGTGAGAACATGAAACAGTATCCTATCTAAAATTTTAATTTTTTTTTTGCTGTGTATTGTGATGGTGTAGACCAATACAGTGGCGCTTGAAGGTTTGTGAACCCTTTAGAATTTCCTATGTTTCTGCATAAATATGACCTAAAACAGCATCACACCAGTCCCAAAAGTAGATAAAGAGAACCCAATTAAACAAATGATCCAATATTACATATCTGTGAGTGGTAAAAGTATGTGAACCTGAAGTATGTGTCTGGTGTGACACTCCCCCCCCCTTGTGCAGCAATAACTGCAACTAAACGTTTCTGGTAAGTGTTGATCAGTCCGGCTTGGATGAATTTCAGCCCATTTCTCCGTACAGAACAGCTTCAACTCTGGGATGTTGGTGCGTGTCCTCACATGAACTGCTCGCTTCAGGTCCTTCCACAGCATTCCCATTGGATTAGGGTCAGGACTTTGACTTGGCCGTTCCAAAACATCAACTTTACTCTTCTGTAACCATTCTTTGGTAGAACGACTTGTGTGCTCAGGGTCGTTGTCTTGCTGCATGACCCACGTTCTCTTGAGATTCAGTTCACGGACAGATGTCCTGACATTTTCCTTAAGAACTCGCTGGTATAATTCAGAATTCATTGTTCCATCGATGACGGCAAGCCGTCCTGGCCCAGATGTAGCAAAACAGGCCCAAACCATGATGCTACCACCACCATGTTTCACAGATGGGATGAGGTTCTTCTGCTGGATTGCAGCGGTTTCCTTTCTCCAAACATAACGCTTCTCATTTGTATTTTGGTCTCATCAAGCCACAAAACATTTTTCCAATAGCCTTCTGGCTTGTCCACGTGATCTTTAGCAAACTGCAGATGGGCAGTAATGTTCTTTTTGGAGAGCAGTGGCTTTCTCCTTGCAGCCCTGCCATGCACACCATTGTTGTTCAGTGGTTTGTTTCTTTGTTTTTTTTGTTTTAGATTTTTCCCCCTTTTTCTCCCCAACTGTATCCGGCCAATTACCCCACTCTTCTGAGCTGTCCCAGTTGCTGCTCCACCCCCTCTGCGCATCCGGGGAGGCCTGCAGACTACCGCATGCCTCCTCCGATACATGAGGAGTCACCAGCCGCTTCTTTTCACCTGACAGTGAGGGGTTTCGCCAGGGGGACGTAGCGCGTGGGAGGATCACGCTATTCCCCCTAGTCCCCCCCCCCCAACAGGTGCCCAGGCCGACCCACCAGATGAAGTGCTAGAGCAGCGACCAGGGCACATAACCACACCCCCCCCCTCCCCCCCCTCTGCAGACACGGCCAATTGCGTCTGTAGGGATGTCCGACCAAGCCGGAGGTAACACGGGGATTCGAACCGCCGATCCCCGTGTTGGTAGGCAATGGAATAGCCCACCATGATACCCACATGCCCAAACACTGATATTTTAATCCTAGTGAAGGAAATACCACCGTGCAGGGCCGCTGCTGGCCATTTGGGTGCCCTAAGCGTACGTAAATGTCATACTCCACCTATGGACCACAGCCTTTTTCCATGAAATAATCAAACCAGCAACACTAAGCAAGGCCGTAATCCCCTTTTTGTTTTAGGCACCTACTGAATCCACATCCGTCTCGTGAGGGGTAAGCCGTCGACGAATTAGCAGCGACAGGTTAAAAAAGAGGGTCTGCTAATTCCTTAGACAACTGAGACAGTTTTCTGTGGAGAGGGGAGAGGAGCTACAGCTCCGAGTCAGGGAAGCACTCCTTGTTTTTCCTTTGTTTTTGTTTTTTTTTTTTGGGTTTTTTTTTCTGTACTTGGTGTACTGTGTATCCCCCCCCCCCCCACCGCCACCGCCACCCACGTAGCCAGTTAGAGGCGATATTCCCCGCTCGGCACACTCAGCAGACCGCTTTGTGAACACGCAGTGCCCTGCAGGCCAAACAGATGCTCAGTGACAGGTAGCTGTTGTGACTATCTGTCCCCCGCCACGTGCACACGGGAAGAGACGAGCAGACTGTTAACCCTTCAGAACTGACATGTGCTCAGTTTCACTTGGTCTTTCTGTCATTTCATTCACCACCACCACCCCCCCCGCCAGCCCTGCTGCTCTGTCTGTCTTTCTGCCTCTCTTTCTGTGCATGCAAGCACATTTCTCTCCCTCTCCATATACCGAAATCCTATCTAATATAACTTCCTGTGTAAATCCTGCACTGGATATTTGGACACAATCCCCATAAGGTCACGAAAGTCGCCGTTAAAACGGGTCAATTTGGAGATTCAGCGTTGCACCATCTTGTCTGTCTTGCCGCAGGTGTGCGACTCAGGCGCTGCACCCCCGAGAGCGCTCGCCCGAACCCGGAGGCCACATCGTCTGGCTGCGATTTAGCCTCTGAGGACGACGGCCAATATTTCAGGGCTTCCGGTGTAGCTGCTGGCCGCTGGCCTCTGTTTCCTGTGAAGACTTGGATTAGGAAGGAGGGAGTTGAGGGGAGTTGGAGTTGAGAGACGACGACGTCTATGACCGGATTTTTTCACAAGTAGCCGACACGACTCTCCACACAATACACACACATATCGATACGTTCTGTAGGCGGTTTAGGTCCAGACCACATTTCGACCAATGTGTGTTCCACCTCTTCCGCTCCCCACAAGGACTGCTACCAACCAGCAGCCAACGCATGATCCTGTTGAAACCGCCGCCTACTGAAACGTGATTGGTCAGTACTACTCAGAATACATGTCTTGATGCATGCTCAGTAATCCAGTTGAGACAATTGTAACCGTGTGGTGGACACGTATTGGGGACAGAAATCAACCCAGGAACTAAGGGTTAAGTCATGGTTGCCCTGGCAGGTTAACGCAGGGTTAAGTTATGGTTGTCCAGCCAGTTTTCTGGTTATTCTTGCCACCTCCGCTCAGTCGAGCTGTGGGTTTTGTTTGTCTCGCTGATTTACCGTGGATTAAAGAAAGTTGCCTACACGGCTAAAGTGTGAACCTACGGTCTTCTCCGTTCCTTCGGCTCTACACTGGTGACCCCGACGTCGGTTTTCGGATAAGTTATCTGAAACCACACACATTATGGCTACGAACGCCGTTGCAATTAAACTGCCGGAGTTTTGGGAGTCTTCCGCGGCTACATGGTTCGCGCAGGCTGAGGCGCAGTTCGCGCTCAGAGACATAACAGCAGACGAGACCAGGTACTACTACGTAGTGGCAGCGCTGGGGGGCGCTACGGCTTCCAGGATAAGCGGTTTCATAACCAACCCACCGGCCGATGGTAAATACGCCGCACTTAAACATCTCCTCCTTGAAACTTTTGAACTGTCAGCAACGGAGAGAGCACGTCGCCTCTTCGCAATTCAGGGCTTGGGAGATGGCAAACCATCGGAGCTAATGAGCAGGATGTTAAACCTACTGGGTCAAGAAAAGCCATGTTTCCTGTTTATGGAGCTGTTTCTGCGCAACATGCCGCCCCACGTCCAGACTGCGCTCGCTAACTCCACCATCACTGATCCCCGTGAGCTGGCAAAGGAGGCTGACCGATTCTTCGTCGCTACACAACGTTCCTCCCATGCCGGGGTGCTGGCTCCTACCTTCACTGGCCCCCCGCCGACATCGCGGGCGTGGTCCGACGGTGGCGCCACAGCATCAGACCGCTACAAGCCCTCTGGACTCTGTATGTACCACGCTCGATTTGGTGCGAAAGTTAAACGGTGCCGTTCCCCCTGCAACTACAGGCCGACGGGAAACGAGAGGGCCAACACTCAGTAGTGGCCATGAGTGTTGGCGATACGAGCAGGCTACTCTTCATCCTCGACACCATCTCCGGTCGGCGATTTCTTTGTGACACGGGCGCACAGAGAAGCGTGCTCCCTGCTACTGACGTCGACATCATGGGCGGGGAGCGGGGCCCCCAGTTGGCAACGGCTGACGGCAGCCCTATCCACACCTACGGCGTGCGGTCTGTAGAACTGTGTTTTGGTGGACAACGTTTCACGTGGGAGTTCGTCATGGCCAATGTAACGCTTCCCCTCCTCGGAGCTGATTTTTTGTGCGCTTACGGTTTGCTAGTGGACATTCAGAACAGCCGTCTGGTCGATGCCTTAACCTTCTCCTCCTTCGCATGTACGCGGAGGGAAGCGGCCTATGCAGGTCTAGCCAACTCTCTCTCAGAGGCAGACAAGTTCACCCGCCTCCTCGCTGAGTTCCCTGACCTCACCCAGCCTACCTTCTCTGCACCCACCGCTAAGCATGGGGTGGAGCATCACATTGCTACGAAGGGGCCCCCGGTCTACGCCAGAGCCAGGCGTCTCGACCCCGCCAAACTCGCCATTGCCAAGTCTGAGTTCGAGCACCTGGAACGCATGGGGATCATCCGCCGCTCTGACAGCCCGTGGGCGTCCCCACTCCACATCGTCGCTAAGCCTGATGGAGGTTGGCGCCCATGCGGGGACTACCGCCGACTAAATGACGCCACCACGCCTGACCGCTATCCTGTCCCGCATATCCAGGACTTTTCTGCAAACCTGTCTGGCAAATGCGTCTTCTCAAAAGTCGACCTGGTCCGTGGTTATCATCAAGTTCCCGTGCACCCCTCAGACATCCCCAAGACAGCGGTGACAACCCCATTCGGCCTATTTGAATTCCTACGAATGCCATTTGGACTCAAAAACGCGGCCCAGTCCTTTCAGCGGCTGATGGATTCAGTGCTCCGTGGCCTTCCTTTCATCTTCGTCTATTTGGACGACATACTCATCGCCAGCGCCTCCGAGGAAGAACACCTGTCCCATCTTCATGCCCTCTTCACACGCCTCAGCCAGCATGGGCTGATCGTCAACCCGGCGAAGTGCCGGTTCGGGCTGACAGCCATTGATTTCCTCGGGCACCGCATCACTGGGGACGGGGCAGTCCCCCTGCCCTCAAAGGTGGAAGCGGTGGCGGCCTTTCCGCGCCCCCAAACAGCTCGTGCGCTCAGGGAGTTCATCGGGATGGTGACATTCTACCACCGCTTCATTCCCCGAGCCGCCTTTATCATCCGGCCACTGTACGAGGCGCTGAAAGGCATGTCCCCCAACCAGGCGGTCGACTGGACAGCAGAGCGGGACCGTGCGTTCACCGAGACTAAAGCTGCGCTCTCCCAGGCTACCCTGCTAGCGCATCCTTCACCTACAGCGCTTATTTCCATAACCACGGATGCATCGGACTATGCTGTTGGTGCGGTTCACGAACAGTGGGTGGGGGGGGCTTGGCAGCCTTTGGCCTTTTTCAGTCGCCAGCTTACACCCCGAGAGCGCAAGTATAGTACTTTTGACAGGGAACTCCTCGGTCTCTGGCTCGCCGTCCGGCATTTCCGTTTCCTGCTAGAGGGCCGCGAGTTTACTGCGTACGTGGACCACAAGCCCCTCACTTTTGCCATGTCCAAGACGGCCGAGCCATGGTCCGCTCGCCAGCAGCGACAACTCTCCTACATTTCGGAATTCACTACCGACATCCAGCACGTCGCTGGTAAGTCTAACCAGGTAGCTGACTGCCTGTCTAGGGCAGTGATTGGAGCGGTCCACCTAGGCCTTGACTATGCACAGATGGCTGCTGACCAGGCCACGGACCCGAGCATCCTCCGTCTCCGGGCCTCCGACACGGGGCTCCGCCTGCAGGACGTTCCTTTCAGCGACACAGGTGTCACCCTCCTGTGTGACGTCTCCACAGGACAGCCCAGGCCCATCGTCCCGCACAGCTGGAGACGCCCCGTATTTGAAGCTGTGCACGGCCTCTCTCATCCAGGCGGTAAGCCATCCGTGCGCCTGACCTCTGCTAAGTTTGTGTGGGAGGGACTTAAGAGAGACGTGAAAGCGTGGGCCGACTCGTGTGTTGCCTGTCAGCGGGCTAAGATACACCGCCACATTAAGGCGCCCCTGGAACGCTTCGCAGTGCCGGAGAGACGATTTGACCATGTCCACGTCGACCTGGTTGGTCCCCTACCCCCCTCCCATGGGTTCACCTACCTCTTCACTGTGGTGGACAGGACTACGCGCTGGCCTGAAGCTGTTCCCCTGGCATCCACGACGTCTGCTGATGTGGCCCGGGCTTTTATTGGGTCGTGGGTCTCACGTTTCGGTACGCCTTCCGACCTTTCATCTGACCGTGGGCCACAGTTTACCTCAGAGCTATGGAATGCTGTGGGTGAGGCTCTGGGCGTCAAGCTTCATCGCACTACCGCCTACCACCCTCAGGCGAACGGCCTATGTGAGCGCTTCCACCGGTCCATGAAGGCTGCGCTTCGGGCTACTCTCAAGGACTGCAACTGGGTTGACAAGCTCCCATGGGTCATGCTGGGCCTGCGGACCGCCCCGAAGGAAGACCTACAAGCCTCCTCTGCGGAGCTGGTGTACGGCACGCCGCTGCGAGTCCCAGGCGATTTCATGCCCAATGCAACGCGTCCCTGGTCAGCTGTGGACCAACGAGCCTCCTTGCTGGACGGGGTCAGAGCTTTCACACCCGTCCCTACCGCCCAACACGGCGCTCCGGTGTCCCAGGTGCCCCCAGGTCTGCAGTCAGCGGACTACGTGTTCATCCGTCACGACGCACACCGCCCCCCTCTGCAACCCCCTTATGATGGCCCCTTCCGCGTCCTGGAACGGGGAACTAAACACCTGGTGGTGGATTTTGGGGGCACGGCCGAGCATGTTTCAGTGGACCGAGTTAAACCCGCACACCTGGACTTGACGCAGCCGTTGGAGTTAGCCCAACCTCCTCGTCGCGGTCGTCCCCCGGCTCCGCCTCCTCCCCCCGTGGAGGCCCGAGCTGCCTCTTCTGCTCCTCAGGCCGACCTCCACAGGCCCGCGTCAATGCCTCCCACAGACACTCCGGCCCCTGTTATCCGGAGCCGCCGCGGACGGCCTGTCGTCCACCCGCGCCTGCCTGACTTCGATTACTAGGGCGAATTCTGGGGGGGCTCATGTGGTGGACACGTATTGGGGACAGAATTCAACCCAGGAACTAAGGGTTAAGTCATGGTTGCCCTGGCAGGTTAACGCAGGGTTAAGTTATGGTTGTCCAGCCAGTTTTCTGGTTATTCTTGCCACCTCCGCTCAGTCGAGCTGTGGGTTTTGTTTGTCTCGCTGATTTACCGTGGATTAAAGACCGGTTATTTTCTTGCCCGGTGCGGGATTCGATACGTGGTGTACTGTACCACAAGGCGACATCACTAACCGCTCGGATAAAGGGTCAGACCCGTTAGCTAGGGGCTAACGTGTCTTATTAGTAGTTTACAGTCGTCACCCTCCCCGGAAACGCGCCCTCGCGCTTTGTTATTCCCGCGCTCCAAAGAGACTTCTGAGGATCTGCACACTTCCGGATCCCACCGCTGCCACTAATGTAACCGGTCATGTTCTTGCCCGGTGCGGGATTCGATACGGCTGTACTGCACCACAAGGCGACGCCACTAACCACTCGGCTAAAGGGTCAGACTCGTTAGCTAGGGGCTAACGTGTCTTATTAGTAGTTTACACAATCACAGAAGGTTGAATCAGTTCAACTGGATACAATGTTTACTGACAGATACATTTCATCATCATCTAAGTGGCCTCTTCAGTCTAAACTGACTGCAGGTACCCCACCCTTATAAACAATGCAGTACAATACGGTTGCATAACGACTGAAACCAACGGCCTGTTTCATATGCAAATGTGTACGGGTGTTTGGGAATGTTTGCATCACAGCATTGATTGTAAATATTCCTGAATCTTCTGTGACTAGTACACGTGGCCATCGAAACTCGAGTTAATGGTCACGCCCATGTTTTCATATGAAACTGGTCATTAGTTTCAGTTGTTATGCTCCTGTATTGTAATGTATTGTGTATAAGGGCACGGTGGCACAGTGGTTAGCGTGGTCACCTTACAGCAAGAAGGTGCTGGGTTCGAGCCCCGGGGTAGTCCGACCTTTGGGGTGGTCCCGGGTCGTCCTCTGTGTGGAGTTTGCATGTTCTCCCCGTATCTGCGTGGGTTTCCTCCGGGTGCTCCGGTTTCCTCCCACAGTCCAAAGACCTGTAGGTCAGGTGAATCGGCCGTACTAAACTTGTCCCTAGGTGTGAATGTGTGTGTGTGGGCCCTGTGATGGACTGGTGGCCTGTCCATGGTGCCTCCCCGCCTGCCGCCCAATGACTGCCGGGTTAGGCTCCATCATCCCGCCACCCCGGTTGGGATAAGCGGCTTGGATAATGGGTGGAGGTTCATAAGGGGTGGGGATACCTGCAGTCAGTTTAGACTGGAGGTGAAGCGTGTCTCGATAAAGGCCGCACCCAGATGAGCTGATTCAACCGTCTTTGATACTCAGAATCAAATGGAAACGGAAAGCAGGACGCTTCCGGTACCGAGATCTTGCCCCGTGCCTCCAGATCCTCCATATATACATATAGATAGCATCTGTCAGTATAGAGATTACCTGTGTGAGACACTGCTTGAAGCCTTCTGAAGCACTAATGTGAGCCAGACGCAGAGTTGACGAAGGGACCCGAGCGGATGAGAGTCATGTCGTAGATCGCGACGTTGACGTGGGCCGATCCCTCCCGCTGCCCGGCGAGAGACGGCTATTTCAGTGTTCAGATGCGCTGGCGTTAAAGAAGCCCTTGCTTTTACCCGCTCGCCGAAGGGCCTCGCCATTTGAGGCCGTTAACACGCGGCGCTGACAGATTTGTGGCGGCGTTACGTGGCTCGGAGCAGATAGATAAACAGACCTCATCTCCCCCCGAACAGAGGGGAAGAGACGAGAACGTGAAATTCCTCATGGAGGAGCGGAAAAGGGAAAGTAAAGAGAGCGATGCGGGGGGGGGGGCAGAGCTTTTATCAGAGTCCTCCGCTTTAAACAGAACAAATCCTGCTAGTTATCCCCCCCCCCCCTCAGCCGTCACTTTCCGCGCTCGTCTCTTATCCCAGTGTGGAGTCTTTTCATCCGGTGACACTCGCTTCCAGCAACTCCGCATGCGGGGGACTTGAGGGCTGGAAGTGAGCTGTCATCTCCCCCCCCTCCCCCCCACCGTGATGGGCGTCTCATAAAAGCCAGTACACAGATCCAAGCGGTCTCGTCTGATTTACCATGCCGGCACCTCGGCCCGGTGGTTATGGCTAAACCGGTTAGGTGTTCGAAGTCCTGCGTATCTCCGCTGGGAGAGCGGGACACCGCCAGGACGGGGGAAATGCATACCCTATCTATCCACCCCGCTACACCACCCTGCCTGCCGGGGTGGGGGCTTCCATTACTCCTGTAGCTCCATGGACGGACAGAGCACTCGCGTCCACAGCCGGGCTCAGGGGTTGTCTTCTGCTTCAGCTCAGCCTGCACTGACACGGTGCACACCTGTTGCCCTACGAGGGGGTGGGGGGGGGGGACACCGCCGAGTGGGAGAGGTGGGGAAACACCGCCCAGTGGGAGAGGTGGGGAAACACCGCCCAGTGGGAGAGGTGGGGATGACAGGGCGGTGCAGGCAGCTGTCTGAGGGTAGAAACACACCGCCGCTTGTGCTCGCTTTGCTTGTTTCTCTTCCTTATTGCTTTCTCTCCTCTCGCTTTCTTTTTCCTTCTTTCTCTTTCCCTTTTTCTTTCTTTTTTCTTTCTCTTTTTCTTTCTTTTTTCTTTCTCTTTTTCTTTCTTTTTCTCTTTTGATATTTTTTGTTAAATAAAGACTTGTTTTAAAAATTCACAAACTATTTTTTTCTTTCTTTCTTGCTTTCTTTCTTTCTCTCTTTTTCTTTATTTATATTTTTCTTTCTTTCTCTCTTTCTCTCTTTTTCTTTCAATAGCTTTATCTTTTTTCCTTTCTTTCTTTCTTTCTCTCTATTTCTTTCTTTCTGTGTATTTTTCCTTTCTTTGTCTTTTTTCTTTCTTTCTCTCTTTTCCCTTTCTTTCTTTCTTTCTGTCTCTCTCTTTCTTTCTGTATTTTTTCTTTCTGTATCTTTTTACTTTTTCTTTCTTTCTTTCTTTCTTTCTTTCTTTCTTTCTTTCTTTCTTTCTTTCTTTCTTTCTTTCTTTCTTTCTTTCTTTCTTCTGTCTCTTTTTTCTTTCTTGCTTTCTTTCTTTCTTTATGTCTCTTTTTTTCCCTTTAAGTCCACTGGAGTAATGTCCAAAATGGACCAGTGTCACATGGCTCTAGTAGGTACAGTGCAATGGGGGTTGAATACTTTAGCAGGATACTTTATGAGGGTTGAATACTTTATGAATTCAAGCCTATGATTCAAGCCCCTACACCGCCCACAGTGTAAAGTATTCAACCCTCGTAACAGTCATGACTAATTTCTGGGTTATAAAAGACGCTCACACATCTGTTCCTGAACAGTATTGTTTTTGTGAACCCATAAGCTCTAACAGCAGGTTCCCAAAGCCAAAATAAATTGTTTTGCTGACTTTATTAATACATTAAAAACTAAAATATTGTGCTTGCATAAGTATTCAACGCTTGTGCTCTGAAGCTCCAAGTGACAAATTACTCCTAAATCAAACTCAGGTAAACACAGTTGGACATAATTAGTGTGCACCTGTAAGATATTAAAATAATGGTCTCATTTAGGGGTATAAAAAGCACTCTGTGTAAAGTTCATTAGCCGAATACTGAAGTAAGAGACAAAGTGATTAAAATGCAGAAGGCGGAAAAGCGATACAGGACAATATCCAAGTGTTTGGATGTCCCAGGGAAGACTGTTGGATCCATTGTCAGAAAGTGGAAGCTGTATCACACCACCCAGACGCTCTGTAGGACAGGCCGTCCCTCAAAGCTAAGTGTCCGAGCAAGATGTGGGCTGGTGAGGAAAGCCACAGATGATCCTGCAATCACTTTGAAGGCGCTCCAGAGGTCAGTGGCTGAAACTGGAGTAGATGTGCATGAGTCAACCATATCACGGGCTCTCTATAGATCTAGTCTGTATGGGAGGGTGGCAAGAAAGAAGTCATTGCTCAAAACTATGCATATAAAAGCACACTTGGAGTTTGCTACCAAGCATGAGAGTGACCCAGTTAGGATGTGGGTAACAGTTTTGTGGTCAGATGAGATGAAAGTTGAGCTTTTTGGCCAAAACTCAAAGCGTTATGTGTGACGCAAACCTAACACTGCTCATGCCCTAAAAAACACCCTCCCTACAGTGAAGCATGGTGGCAGCAGCATAATGCTATGGGGTTGCTTTTCATCTGTATGCACTGGGAACCTTGTTCAAATTGAGGGAAGACTGGATGGCGCTAAATACAGGGAAATATTGGAAGAAAACCTGTTGCAGTCTGCCATAAAACTGATGCTTGGGAGAAGGTTCACCTTCCAGCAGGACAATGATCCTAAGCACAAGGCTAAAGCAACAATGGCATGGCTCAGCAACGAAAAGGTGAACGTTTTGGAGTGGCCAAGTAAAGGCCAGACTTCAACCCCATTGAAAATCTGTGGCACAGACTGAAACTCGTCGTCCAGAGGCACCATCCCACCTACCTGCAAGACCTGTACAAATTCTGCCATGAAGAATGGGCAAATATTACTCCAGATGACTGTGCAAAGCTTGTACATGCTTACCCCAAGATAATCATGGCTGTTATTGCAGCAAAGTGGTACTCTACAAAGTATTGATATTGATAAGGGAGGTCTCTTTCTTGAGAATATTGTGAGCAAACTGTTAAAGAACACACATAATTAAGAGGAAAGTGCCCACAGATGATCACATGCATTTTCACCTCCCGTGTGGGAAGATGGCAGTGCCAATTCACGTTTGTAGTGTTCTCACCCAGTACCATCTATGCGGTGTCTTTTTCCATGTCTGCGTCTAAGTTTGTCTTCATTTGATGGCTGGGCGAGCTGGCGTTGGATCGGCAGGGAGAGCTTGGTCTGCTGCATACTGTGGGCCCAGGGACTACGGCCCTGCTCAGAGCTGCACCCGAAGAGATAATCCCGAGGGCAGTCTGACAGGACGAGGAAGCGGGGCAGGATCAGCTAACTGCTAGCCCAGGCAGTCCGGCAGTTCCAATAACACTGAGGGTTGTCTGGTGATGGCTTTGCCTAGCCTTGACTGTGTTTTTAGTGTCGTTGTGTGGAAAATGGGGAGGTGTGTCAAAGGTGTCTGGCTGGGAGAGCTAGTGTTTGGTTGGAAGTGGGGCAGGCTAAGCTAACTGCTAGCCCATGCAGTTCCGACAGTCATCCTGGCTGGTGTTTGTGCTCCTGGACAGGGATTTTTTGGTTAGTTTGGATATATATGTGTTAGTTTTGATCTATGTGTTGTCATAGTTTTTGGATATGTGTTTTTGTCTTTAAGTTGCACTGCTGTGGACTGGGGAAATTATATTTCATTTAATTTTATGTGCGCAAGTGCATGAAATGAAAGGACAAAGTGGTCCTGATCCCTGATGAGGGTAAAGACTCCCATCTCTGTAAACATGGTAGTTCTTTCTCTGGCTTTGATCACATTTTCCAGGGCGTTGTGTCCTGTGTGTCCCCCCCCATACCTCAATAATGAACCAAAACAAACCCAACAGCTGAGTGAGCGGCCAACTCTTTAAAAGAAAATGAGACATGATTGCGGCTGAGTTGGGCGATGAGAGAGGAGGAAGGGATGTTCATCCTCACTGGAACAAATGAGTCATCAGAAACTGGAGATAAGCATGCTGAAACACATAATTTGACTTATTTGAATGAGTGTTGATGTATTTTGACAACATCCTTCTAACTTTTCCTTCTTCTGTAACATTATAAAAGTAGGGTTGCAAAATTATGAGTATACAGTTATCATGCTTATTTGTTTTATTTATTTATCTGCACATTGAGAATGGCCTTATCAAGCCAATAAGCTTGGCAGAGGGGAAAAAGTAAAAAACAAAACGGAATGCTGAGAGGAGAGATATGGGGAGAGATGAGGAGAGATGCCCAAATTCCCTCCGTCCAGCCATCCACCCCCCCGCGCCCCTTCCTTGGCGATTCCTTTAAGTGTGACCTCTATATCATCCCGCCATCCCTCCACCACTCCTGCTCTTGACGTTAAATCCTCTTTCCAGTTAATCCTCCTTTTTTTTATCACATTTCTCCTTTTCCTCTTTTTCCATTTTCACCCCTGTCCCCCCCTTCCCTCCCCCCTCAATGCCTTTGGTCATCTTTTCTTCCTCACTGTCTCCTCTCCATCATCTTCTTTCTCCTCCATGTAGTTTCTCTCTGCCATCCGCCCATCCTCACCCCCTCCAGGCAGGTTTCTAAAACTTCCTCCTTGCCTAGGCCCTGATGTCTTGTTTTTGTCATCTCCTCCTTCCCCTCCGTCCTCTCTCTCCCCTCTCCCTCTGCCGTGTGGCACCCCACCAACAACCCCCCCCCCCAATCTCCTTCCTGCCTTATTTTCCTCTTCACCTCAGAAGAAGACAGCTCAGTTGCCTCCAACTCATAACGGGGGAAATTGATTCGTTGTCACCCCCTTCCCCTCCAAGTGGTGACCTCTTATCAGCCACCCTTGAGCAGAAGTGTCCTCTGTCCTTACAATCCTCCTGTCCTCGTATCCTTCATTTGGCAAGGGCGAGGTCTGCACCCAGTTACTTTCTTCTCTCAGGTGTTTTCTCTTCTTTTTTTTCCATCTTCCTTTTTGTTTCTTTTTTCCATTTTCATTTTTTCACCCCAAAGCCCTCCTGTCCTCTCTCTCCCCCTTCCCTCTCGCTCTTTCGCTCACTCCCCGTCTGTCGTTCTTTCACGCCCTGCACAGCTACGGCCATTTCTTATTTATTTTTTGCGCTCATCCGCCGAGGTGGTGAAAAAAAAGAAAAGTTAAGTGAAGCAATGGAAAGTGGGGGATGACAGGAAATGAATGTCAGAGCATCTTGGAGAACTCGGTTATAACACAACAACAACAAAACCACTTACAGTGAAGCTGCCTATCAGATGAATAGTTTCCTCCCGGCGGCGAGGCTGTACCTCGATGGCACGCTTTTGCTACATGTGCCCAACTCCTCTTTTATATCTACAACAACAAATCCTCAGTAAACCTTTGCTTCTTACCTGGAAGACAGTGCCATCGCCACTTGTGGGCCGTTGTGTTGCTTTGTTGTGAACACAACGATACGGGCTCGTTGTTTTAAGTTGGAAGTTGGAAGTACATCTTGATCTTATATTGATAGCACTTTTTTGGGGGAATGGGGGGGGGGTTTCTCCCCCCCCCCTCAATTGTACTTGTACCCCACTCTTCCAAGCCGTCCCGGTCGCTGCTCCACCCCCTCTGCTGATCCGGGGAGGGCTGCAGACTACCACATGCCTCCTCCCGTACATGTGGAGTCGCCAGCCGCTTCCTTTCATCGGACAGTGAGGATTTTCACGAGGGTGACATAGCGCGTGAGAGGATGACGCTATTCCCCCCCAGTCCCCCCCCCTCGAACAGGCACCCCGACTGACCAGAGGAGGCGCAAGTGCAGCGATCAGGACACATACCCACATCCGGCTTCCCACCCGCAGACACGGCCAATTGTGTCTGTATAGGGACGCCCGATCAAGCCGGAGGTAACACGGGGGTTCGAACCGCTGATCCCCACGTTGGTAGGCAACTGAATAGACACTACACCGCCCGGACGCCCTCTTTGACTCCACATTTTCATTACATCTTATTTACACCGTGTGCTGATTGGAAGCTCAACACCGGCGCTGCAGAATAGCTGCCTGGCAGCACTTCAACAGAGCTGAAGGTGTTCGCATTTCTGAGTCATGTATCTGGCGAACCAGCAACCCAGGAAACCAAGCTGACGCATCAGAAACGCTTCTGAATCTGTGCTGTCTTCCAGCACAGTATATTTTTACATGCACTCACCCACTAACATTTTTCGAGGGGTTGCAACCGGCCCGGGGAGCCCACACAGATGGTTGCAGCTCAACCTCAGAGTAAATGCCAGGTTGTGGGTGAGCGAGTTAGACGCGAGGCACGTGAGGAGCTTCGCATCTTTAAAAAAAAACATTTAATGACAGAAAACATATAAGTCATAGGTATATTTGGATAAGGATATGCTGAAAATACAAGCCTCTCAGTTTTGAATTTTGAAAATCAGAAAATGTGAGAATATAGTGCGCTCAAGAATAGTTTATGTCCATTTTGCATTTTAGGGAGCTGTGTGCCAAAATGGACATTTTGCAGTAGAGGCTGTTTTTCATCATTATTTGCCAAAAAAAAAAAAAATGCAGTGGACCATCTGCCCAATACTGAAAGTGTGGGAATGTTTTTTTTGTTGTTTGTTTTTTTTTTTATTTAAATTGAACTTTTAGGTCCACCAGCTTTAGCAGTGTTGCAGTGTCCAGTTTTTACTTACCGACTGGCTTAAAAACAGCAGGGTTGTTGACCGCTTCCACCCCACCTGGGTTTGTTTACTTAAATAGAGGTGTTTTCGGTAGACACCGAGACAAGTTGTTAATTTGCACGCACACACACACGTTTGCAGAGAGCTACAGATGCACAAAACCATGGTGTTGAGCTGGACGTGTATGAGTAAAGACAGAAAGCACACAGACACACACAGCGTTTTGGAGATACGCTGCAGACAGGTACAGACACAACGTTCGCACGGGGGTGTCGGTCAGCGGTGTCCCTGTAGCGGCTGTGTTGTTCGTGATGTTGTGAATCAACTCTTCTTCTGCTTCCTCAAGCAGCAGGATGGCTCTCCTCAGCGCTGGCGGGAAAGGAAAATCAATGAAACTGGGTCGAGAAGGATTGACGTGGTGAAGACTTGCACAGTGTGTGTGTGTGTGTGTGTGTGTGTGTGTGTGTGTGTGTGTGTGTGTGTGTGTGTGTGTGTCTGCACCTGTTGCTTTGTGAATGCTGAGAGAGAAAACAGATGTTTCTGTCAGTTTAGACACTTGAGGAAAAATACCACAGTAGGGAAGGGAAAAAAGAGGCGATGAATCCGGAGACAACTGAGGAGGATTTAATTTGGGTGGAGGTAGGGTGGGGATTAAATCTTCAAGTCAAGTATTTTCATTGCAATTTTGTGGTTGGAATTTTTCTTGAATAGTTGTAGACCAGATCCAAACACCTTCTGTCCCAATACAAACTCTTTCTCAACTTTCTTTTTTTTTTACCCCTTACAAGGATGGCCATTGCCCCTGTCATGATTTGCCAGGCAGTGTTACCCACAGAGCAGCACGGTTGCACAGTGGTTAGCACGGTCGTCTGACAGCAAGAAGGTTCGAGCCCCGGGGTTTTCCAACCTTGGGGGTCGTCCCGGGTCGTCCTCTGTGTGGAGTTTGCGTGTTCTCCCCGTGTCTGCATGGGTTTCCTCCGGGTGCCCTGTGATGGACTGGTGGCCTGTCCAGGGTGTCTCCCGGCCTGCCGCCCAGTGACTGCTGAGATAGGCTCCAGCATCCCGTGACCCCAATTGGGAAAAGTGGCTTGGATGATGGATGGATGGATGGATGGATGGATGGATGTTACTCATAGGAGTTTTCAATCTGTATTGTAAAATTGCGGATGCCACGTTACTTTCCTTCCATATTCTGCAGACGTTTAGGTCAGATTTACAGCTTTCTAGGCTAATTTATTTTTTAAAATTCACCTTTCCTCCAGCTCCATCAACTCTCCAATGTCTGGACCATTTAGATGTTTAGCTTGCCGCTAACACCGCCGTCGTTTTGCAATACAACCCGCTAACTTTGCTAGCACAAAAGTCTCAAATCAATACTGGAATAACTTCCTCTCTTTTGTAAGCAGTCCCAGCACAAAGCTGAAACAAACTGCCGTCACTTCTAAAGGAGGCTGGATAACTTTAATCCGGAGTGTTTGATGAACACGATGGATGTGAGAACGATAAGGTCTGCAGCCGCTGCTGATAAACCTGCTCCTTTGCTCCACGTGGCTGGAAAGGAAGTTCGCCGAAATGTCACGCTGTTCTTTTGATTCGCCGAAGCATCTTAATGATAATCTGCCGACGGAAGCCACAGCTTTGGTGTCGGGTCACAGCAACTTTACAATGATAACGTCAGCAATTTGCTGACTATGCTGAGAATAGTGAGGGCGGGTAGCAATAGATAAACCCCTACGAGAGAGAGAGGGGGGGGGGGAGAGAGAGAGAGAGAGAGAGAGAGAGAGAGAGAGAGAGAGAGAGAGAGAGAGATTCAAACAGAAGAATGAGAAAGAGATGTAAACACATGACCTGTTTTTGAATTTGCCACCAGCACCTCCAAGGTGACGGAGTCAGATTTCAGCTGGGCGAAGCCACTATTAAAATAACCAGTAGGGATATTTATATACTAGTAGGGGGATATTTACTGGATGTTAAATGTGTGCATCGGGTGTGTCCGAGTGACGTGCCGGTCTATTCCGTTGCCTACCAACACAAAGCTCGCCGGTTCGAATCCCCGTGTTACCTCCAGCTTGGTCGGGTGTCCCTACAGACAGCTGGCCGTGTCTGCGGGTGGGAAGCCGGATGTGGGTATGTGTCCTGGTTGCTGCACTAGCGCCTCCTCTGGTCGGCCGGGGTGCTTGTTCTTGGGGGGGAGGGGGAACTGGGGGGGGGGGATAACGTTGTCCTCCCACGCGCTACGTCCCCCTGGTGAAACTCCTCACTGTCAGGTGAAAAGAAGCGGCTGGCGACTCCACATGTATGGGAGGAGGCATGTGGTAGTCTGCAGCCCTCCCCGGATCAGCAGAGGGGGTGGAGCAGAGACCGGGACGGCTCAGAAGAGTAGGATGATTGGCCGGATACAATTGGGGAGAAAAAGTGGGGGGGGGGGGTGCAGCTCTGCTGTGTCATGCCATGTGCTGCTGTGATGCGACAAGATGATGTGTAATGTGTAGGACTATGCACCGCACGGTTGAAGACTACGAACTGCGGCGTTTCGGTGGTTCAAAATCAGAATTAAAGTTAAAGCGAAAAAAAGCATTTTCACATCTTGAGACGCCATTTGCCAAGACCGTTATGGATCAATAAGCGAAGGGCCCAAGACTACCTAAACATTTCCGTGGTGATCGGCAAGTCGTCTTTCCGTTGATGACTGCATGAGGCGCCCTTGTGAGGCTTCAGCGTGATGGTGTAGGGGTGAACGTCTCCACGCGAGGCGATCGCTGCCACCTTCCTGTCACACTGTTGGCAGGCCCAGTCTCATGTGATCCAGCCCAGCTCTTCTGTTTAACCCGACACTGTTGACCCAGTCCCCGAGGGAACCGCTATTGACCACATCAGTCAGACGTGCACGTGCACGTGCACGCAAGCACACACACACACACACACAGAAATGGTTTTCTTTATCCCTGGAGGGGAAGTCACGTGTTTTTCTTGGGGTGCGGGGTCAGCCGGCTAACTTTGCTGCGGGGTAAAGGGCGACTCACCTTGCTAGGGAGAGCGGTGGACATCTCAGAGCGCGGCCACACGCGGGGTAGAGCGAAGGCTGTCTGGCTGGGATATGGGCTTCCTGCTACCACTCCCAGACCTTGCAGAAAGAGAAGAGAGAGAGAGAGTTTGGATGGGAGACAGCAGGAAAGATGAAAAGTCCTGCCCCCTTTCCCCCCCTCCTCTGCTGCTCTACATACTCTAGGTTGAAGGTTTCTTTAGTGCTGTATGTTTAAATCATGCAGGTGTCAGAAAAAACTGAAACACAGACACACACCACATCTTATCAGCAGGCGTAGCAGGCGTAGCGGCAAGGAGTCAGTATGAAGTGATGCCGGTTAACACCGTCACCTCAGGCTCCTGAAGTTCCTGTCTGTATGCAAGTATGCAATTCCTCTAATCTGATAGCAGACGAACAAACAGCTGGAGATATACATACATACATACATACATACATACATACATACATACATACATACATACATACACACACACACACACACACATATATATATATATACATACATACATACATACATACATATATATATATATATATATATATATATATACATGTGTGTGTGTGTATATGTATATATGTATATATGTATGTATGTATATGTATGTGCATATATATGTATATACATACATACATACATACATACATACATACATACATACATACATACAATATGTATGTATGTATGTATGTATGTATGTATACACACATATATATGCACATACATATACATACATACATATATACATATATACATATACACATATACTATATATACATATATTGTATATATACATATATAGTACACACACACACACACACACACACACACACACACACACACACACACACACACACACACACACACACATATACTATAAGGTCTTTCATAATGCCCATACATACACCTTCTATGATAATACAAGTGCATAGTGTCGTCCCATACATATTTCACTCTGACCTCACCTGTTACTCGGCATATCGGTTGCAGGCCTTCATCCATGACTACATGCACGCTACAGACCAACACACATCACACGCCTTGCCCTTTTCCATTTGCCCTGTTTTGATGGCAGCCTTGATGTGGCGCTGTTGATGACTGACTGCAGCAGAAGACTGTGAACATCAGTATTCACCTGGCAAAAACAGATATCACACATACACATAATGTCGTGTGCCTGTACCTGCACTCACATACACACACACACACACACACACACACACACACACACACACACACACACACACACACACACACACACACACACACACATGCATTACACAACCCTGGCCCATTGCTTCTCCATTTGCTACCGTGTGGTTCTCGGGCTGGATTTTGCCCCTGGGCCTGTCATATTAATAAGACTGCATTATATGGTGGGTCACTGCAACTGGGATATGAATGAATGTTTAACCAAGATTTAGGGCTCAACGGCACATCAGGGATATTTATTTGTCGTGCACCTGCGCACATGAACAGAAACGAAATATCGTTTCCCCCAGCCCACAACACTGCAAGACAATGACAAGAACACATATGTCCAAACTGCAAGAACACATATATCCAAACTACAAGAACACATATATCCAAACTACAACAACACATATATCCAAACTACAACAACACATATATCCAAACTACAAGAACACATATATCCAAACTACAAGAACACATACATCCAAACTACAACAACACATATATCCAAACTACAAGAACACATATATCCAAACTACAATAACGCATATATCCAAACTACAATAACACATATATCCAAACTACAACAAGACATATATCCAACATATATAAAAAAAGAAATGTCCCTGTCCAAGAGAGCGAATGCCAGGATGACTGTCAGACTGCCGGTCTGCATAAGCTAGCAGTTAGCTTAGCCTGCCCCACTTCCACATCCTGTCAAACCGCCCTCGGTGTTTCCTCCTCGGGAGCAGCTCCAGGCAGGGCCGTGGTCCCTGGGCCCACCGGATGCGGCAGACCAAGCTCTCCCAGCCGATCCATCACCAGCTCTCCCAGCCATTAAACGAAAACACAAACTTAGACGCAGACGTGGACAAAGACACTGCATGGATGGTACTGGGTGAGGCCACCGCAAACGTTAGTTCGCGCCGCCATCTTCCCACTCCGGAAGCGGAGAATATGGGCTCATGTACAGTTTCACATGTGTGAGCCAGGCTACACACGGATACACAGTCAGCGTGTATGTGGTACTGTACGTGTATGGTGGTAATGTGTGCCGGCATACCATGGCAGCACACATTACCACCAAAGATAACAGAGGCTAAAATTAAGTTCCTGTATCCTCCTACCATTACCCTGTCACTCTTAGAGAGGCAGCGTGTTAGCAGGCCTGACACGCCGCACAGCTGCTTTAAGATTTCACTTCACCTCCAGATGAACGCCTGAGTAATGCAACGAGATGGTAATGGGAAAGATTTGTGTTTCAGTGGGGTGCACACAGACGGCGAACCTCCATCTTCCCTGGTGTCTTCTGCCTGAGCTGGGTGCTTGTTTGATTTCATTACCATGTCCTCTTCCTAGTGAGATTTGGACATTGGCTTCTTTTTCTCTCTAATACTTAGAAAGGGCACGGAGTGCTCCGTAAAGTCGTTAAAGAACGATGGCTGGATTTGTGTTGTTGCACAGTTTGCTTTGCCTCGGGCAAAAATAGCTAGACGAGAACTTCAGCTGCTACCCTTGCTGGGCATACGCCCCGGTCATAATGAGGCATGATGCTACAACGGCAGGTCTCGTTCTAACGTATTTTAACAAACCCCCGTCTTACTCGGTAGACTCTACCTCATGTTAAGATCTCTTGTGTACTGTCTTCACGTGATGGACACCATACAAATTACCCTTAATACATTCATCATCCATGTGTGATTGATCACGGAGTTAGGGTGAGCACACTGCGCACACTTTCATTTTGTTTTAAAGTATTTATATACTTATACATGTTTACAATATTACATAGAAATGAATTATTTCACTACAGAAGTCTGGTGTCTAACCGAACGTTTTAAGAGAGTGAGATGTTTTTTTGGTGGTGTGGGGGTGGGGGGTGGAGGGTGGGGGGTTGTATTCCAGTCCTGCCTTTTGTATCGCCATATGGACGATCGAAAATCCATCAAAATGCCATCAACATTGTCCCAGTATACAAGAACCGAGGGAGAATCGATTTATTGACGGACGTATGTCCGACCCCAGTACGGTAGGTGGTGATATGCCTCCTTTCAGCTGGTTGCTATTGGATGAAAGACCGCCACGGGAAGTATGGGTCATGTGCAGAACGCCTAGGCCAGACTGGGGCCGATTGGAGCGTATACATGCCAGAGTAAATCCATCCCCAACTGCATTATCTAGGTGTGTTGGTCCGACTTTAGTACGGTTTCAGTCGCACTATCACGTTTACATGTGTTTTAAAAGCCCAGTTTTAGTCGGACTAACACAATAAATCCACCTTTTCTAACATCATGTAAACGTAGTCACTGATATTAAGTTATACATTATATTATCCATCCAAACATCAATTTTCCAAGTCACTTATCTTGATCAAGGTCGTGGGATGCTGGAGCCTATCCCAGCAGTCATTCGTTGGCAGGCGGGGGACACCCTGGACAGGCCGCCAGTCCATCACAGCCCCCCCCCACCCACCCACCCCCACACACCTGGCGACAATTTAGTACGGCTGATTCACCTGACCTACATGTATTTGGACTGTGGGAGGAAACTCACACAGACACGGGGAGAACATGCAAACTCCACAAAGAGAACGACCCGGGACAACCCCCAAGTTTGGACTACCCCGGGGTTCGAACCCAGGACCTTCTTGCCGTGAGGCAACCGTGCTAACCACTGCGCCATTGTGCCGCCTGATGGGCTCCAGCATCCCCGCGGCCCTGAGAGCAGGATGGGCAGTTTGGATAATAGATGGATATTAGTTGTGCAGTATTGTCGCTCATCTATCGTCAAAGAGAACATGATAAGGTGCCCCCTGCCCTGGGAGCAAGTTTACATGAGAGGAAGGGGGCGAGGTGAAGCAGTGGCATGTTGAGTGAGGACATGGCAGGACGGACCATGCTTTTACTTCTGTTCAGACCACCGTACCCACTAGTGTGCATGTGAGGGCCCTCTTCTGCATCTTTATCCCTATTTCCACTTCCTCTTTTCTTCCATTATTTTGTTCTTTCTTTCCTCCTTCTCGTTTTTACTCTGTGTTGTCTCGCATAAGTGTGACAACTTCCCAGTTTCAGCTCAACATTTAAGATACGGCTACATCAATTTAGATAGCTGGTATCGGGCGATAGTTGAGAGTGAATGATAGAGAAATCGCTGCGGGCTTGTGTGTATCAGCAATGGCCGCCCGATAAGGCACATGTGTCATTTATTTTTTGGCATCTATTAATTGGCATTGCTGCTCATTTTACATTGTGTGTTTCTCTCATATTCCCCCACCCCCCGCTCAATAAAACCAACTTCCGGCTCTGCCCTTTATCTGCACCTCTCATTATTTTTAGGATGATGAGGTAATGTATACTGCACCACCAAACACTCATATATGTCATTCTTCTATAGCTCAAGTGTGTGCGTACTTTGGGTTTTGTACGAGTTTCTGATTTTCATGTTACACTTCCGACGAGTGACGTTCCACTTCAGATGTGAGAGCCGTCTTCCTCTCCCTCGCCCGTGTCTGGGTGGGGCTGATGTGTACCTGCTGGGGACTTCTTCCTGCAACCAGTCACGAAACTCTAAGCATGAGCAGAATTAAAATGGGACTGTTTGCACTGTGGCGTCACGCCAGATTGAACCGCGTCACATCGCCCCACATCATGCCGTAACGAGAGAGGCGGGGATTGAATCCTATCAATCTTTTGGCTGCTTTACAATGTATCTAGCTGTGTCAGATTGCTGCCGGCGTATCAAACCGCAAATTGAATTGGTATCAAAGTTGGCGATACACAACTCTGATTCTCTCTCTCTCTCTCTCTCGCTCGCTCTCCGAATGCGTTTCTGAGGTCCGAACAGAGATGCTCTGCTCTTTCATCTCCACCTGCATCTGGTGTTTGTGCTAAAGGTGGGGGGGAAGGTGGGGGGTGGGAGGAGGAAAACTGTGCAGAGGATGAATCGGCTTGCTGGCGGGCAGATAAATATGGTTTTGGTCTGACGAGAAGGAATGGCCCATGAAACGCCTCTGGCCTTGACGTGGGGGAAGACAGAAGGAGATGAAGAGAGAGAATATTAAATGTGCACAATTACAAAGAACATACAGATATTTTGAAGGTGTTTTTTTTTTTTATTATAGTAATGGCAGATGGACAAGGAGGATGAAAAGAAAAGTAAGGGCCCATGATGTTAAAGGGGGACAAGAGAGATGAGAAGAGCACTTAAGGAGAGAAGAAAATAATATGGTGTTGCGCCATCTAAGCAGATGATGTGCCATATATGGGTCCCAGAGGAAGGTGGTCAGCAGTCAGACCAGGGTAGGTAGTGGACAACGGAGGATCCAGAAGTGAACATCTAGATGTTCCTCTGTAGTGAGAGAGCTGCTCGCAGACAGACAGTTGCCAATTAGGACAAGCTGTTTTTCTATTGGACTGGGGAATTCCACTCATCAATTAGGAAGTGACCTTAGCAACAGGCATGGGCGCAAGTCCATGAATACTGGGATGGCATCCAGCACTTTATCGTCCGTAGGGTTAGTGGTTGTGACAGGAAGGGCATCCGACGTAATTTTTTTTTTTTTTTTTTGGATTTTCCCGTCTTCTATCTCCCCAATTGTATCCGCCCAATTACCCCACTCTTCTGGGCTGTCTCGGTCGCTGCTCCACCCCCTCTGCTGATCTGTTGAGGGGCTTCAGACTACCACATGCCTTTTCCAATACATGTGGAGTCACCAGCCGCTTCTTTTCACCTGACAGTGAGGAGTTTCGCCAGGTGGACGTAGCGCGTGGGAGGATCATGCTATACCTCCAGTCGCCCCTCCCTTCTGAACAGGCACCCCAACTGACCAGAGGAGGTGTTAGCGCAGCAACCAGGACACATACCCACATCCGGCCTCCCACCCACAGACACGGCCAGCTGTCTGTAGGGACGCCCGACCAAGCCGGAGGTAACACGGGGATTCGAACCAGCGAGCTGTGTGTTGGTAGGGAATGGAATACCCAGATACCTACCCGGATACCCCCTCCGATGTAGAATGTTGCCATATCAGTATGCGGAGTGACAACACCATACCAGATTGGTCAAGGCCGGGTTAACAATGACCGCCGTTGGTGCAGTGCCCTCACAGGGTACCGATGGAAACTCCAAAATCTGCTGCGGTGACCCCTGAGAAAAAGGGAACAAGCCGAAAGAAGAAGAATTATGAAATGTCCACTGACCAAATGCTTTGCCTACTCTGTCCTTGTTGTGGGGTGTTTTCTTTTTATTCTACTCTGCAAGCCGGTACAGCGTGTCTCCTCCGGTTTGACATTTCTCTTAGACCGTGCTCTCTCCTCAAGATTATATTTAACTGGTGAAAAGGTGAAAGTGAGAGTGGTTGGTGAAATCATTCCCTGTGGTCAGGACAAGATCGTGTCTCGTGTCTTGCTGGCAAATCCTTTACACCCGTGCAGGTTTCGTTTATTTTTCTGTCATGCCTTTCAGCCTTGTGTTTTCTGTATTGACCTCTGGCCCGTCGGTAGTGGCCATGACTAAAGAGAGAGACAGAGAGAGAGAGAGAGAGAGAGAGAGGTCACTGTGTGCTCTGCTTCTTACAGGCAGGCAGATGGGCAGTGAATGGTGGTTACTTGTAATATCTATGTTGTAGTTCTTCTTTTTTAAGGTGCTGTCAACACAAACCCGCATGCACCCGCACATACAGACTGGAACGACCGGGATTAAACTCCTACCTAAAACGACCATTGGCGGTCAAAATGACCGTTAGTATGTCTATTATGAAACTAACTGACACCCAAATTAACATTTTAACAACATTAATACTATTTTTAAACACTTTAAAATGGCCGCCGTCCAACGCCTGTAAATACTGCAGCTCCTCGGTGGTAGTCGTGGTGCGGCTGTAATGGCGTCTGTAACCAGACATGTTGGCATTAACCAAAAAAATCCAGTTTAGACTATTTCTCTACACTGGAGGGCGCTAGTGTGTTTCTAGGACAGAGCGACAAACTTGACGGAGGAAATGACGCCACCAACACGCGTCATAAATAGTGACATGACGCACACGATCCCGCGCAAATTTCGCGCGGTCAATTTGACCGCTCATGGTCGTTTCAGGTAGATCTAGTTGTAACTTTTTTGTGCAATTGATCTGAAACTCATTTTAATGCAAAATATATGCAATTTTAGGAGCATTCAGAGAGCGGCAGATCTGTGTCTTTATTTTTTTTCTTCACAAAGTTATTAAACTTTGAAAATCCAAAATGGCCAAAATGACCGGCTTGGTCGCTCTAGTAAGTCCCACACGTGCAAAACCTCATGTCTGTAGTCATACAGTACAAGCACGGCAGTAATTCTACTGACAACGCACAGCCTTACTCACTCAAAAACAAACACGGAGTCCCTGAAATCTGGGCCAGTTGATTTTCTGTCTGATAGAAAGGGGAGATTAAGAAACAGATAGCGAGCGAGAGAGAGAGAGAGACTCAGGCGAGAGTTGGTAGATGAGTAGTGGTGTTTTCTGACAGATGAAGGATGCTGCCGCATGGAAAAGCTCGGCCTCGGTGAGGTTCAAGACCCGTAAAGAACACGGCAGCTTATCAAGACTGAAGTTATATGTACACCCTCCAACAAACACTTCACTCCATCTGCAGCACAAATGGTCATATTCACTTTCAGTGAAACGCTTCGTGTCAGTGCTCTTTTTGCTCTCTCGAAATCTGTCATGTTCTTCTACTATTTATTGGTTTCTGACGGTTTCGACTTATATCACACATCACTGGAGCTGCACAAGTCTGCAAGGATAAGATATCAAACATTTTCATCATCGACTTTGGTCTAAGATCTGTGCTTAGAGGTAAAAATACTGATCTGGAGCCAGCATGTTAAATGCATACATTAAATGATATCAGCATAAGAGATCAGGATGTCATCTGCATAGGTGTGACACCCTGTGTGATCACACTGTTAGCATGAAGAAATTACCCATAGCTGCTGCTTTTATTTCTTGGTAAAACCAATTATTTTTTTTTACATTAAAGCTGAAAATCCTTAAGCAATTATGGATCTGTGTGTGCATGCGTGTGTGCGTGCGTGCATGCGTGCGTGCATGCGTGCGTGCATGTGTGTGGTCTTGCATGTGCTATCAGGAGACACAGGATGTAGACGTGCATTACAGGATCCTCCTCATTTCAAAACACTGTGTGTGTGTGCGTGTGTGTGTGTGTGTATTTGTTATGTACACTATTAAAGTCATGTTTCAATTTACCAAAAAAAAGGCAAATTGGCAAAGCACTACAAAGACAAAGGCACGTGAAAAGAGACCAGGAAGCAGGAACCAGGAACATTTGTCGTTTTATTTCCTCCACTTGCGTACATGAAATAAAATGACATATCATTTCCCCCAGCCCACAGCAGCGCAACACAAAGACCAAAACACATATATCCACACTACAGGAACACACATACCCAAACTACAAAAACTACAAAACCACATATATCCAAAATATATTAATAAAAAAAATTAAAAAAATCACTGTCCAAGAGAGCAAACGCCAGCCAGGATGACTGTCAGTTCTGCCGGTCTGCATGGGCTAGCAGATAGCTTAGCCTGCCCCGCTTCCGCGTCCTGTCAGACTGCCCTCTATATTTCCTCTTCGGGTGCAGCTCCGAGCAGGGCCGTGGTCCCTGGGTCCACACAGGATGCAGCAGACCAGGCTCCCCCAGCGGATCCAGCGCCAGTTCTCCCAGCCAGACAGCTTCGACACACCTCCCCGCACTCCACACGACGACACCAAAAACACAGCCAAGGCTAGGCGAGGCCTCCGCCAGACCGCCCTATGTGTTATTGGAACTGCCGGTCTGCATGGGCTAGCAGTTAGCTTAGCCTGCCCTGCTTCCTGTCCTGTTAGACCGCCCTCGGTGTTACCTCTTTGGGCGCACCTCCGGGCAGGGCCGTGGTCCCTGGGCCCACAGAACGCAGCAGACCAAGCTCTCCCAGCTGATCCAACGCCAGCTCTACCAGCCATCAAACGAAGACAACTTAGATGCAGACGTGGACAAAGACACTGCGTGGACGGTACTGGGTGAGGCCGCCGCAAACGTGAGTTCGCGCCGCCATCTTCCTGCCCCGGAAGCGGAAGATATTGTGTTGCTCACCCTTAACATGAGAGAAATTAAACAATCAAGAGTGGAACACAAAACCAAAAATAATTCAGTTAATAAACCATTTATCAGCTGTTTTCCATGGCTGCTTGCAGATATTTAAATCACATCCTCTCCTCTGGCAAAAGGCTATCATCATCACCATCATCATCATCATCATCATCGTCATCAGCAGCAGCAGCAGCGGCAGCGGCAGCAGCAGCAGTAGGGTTAACATAAGAGAGGGAGCAGCAGATAGAACAACAGAGGAAAGTAGTGAATCATAATGCTTGGCTCCTCTCCATACTTGGCTCCCTAAAAAGAGCCCGTGCAGACAGACAGACAGACGTGTTCAGTTCAGTTGTTGTGTGGACCTGAGTGACGGGGCTACATTCTCTTGTGTGTTTAAAACAGATGCACCGCTGTCTTTATTCCTCCCTCCACCTCTGCTTTACTTTATCACTCTTTCTCTCACCTAATTCGCTACCTCAGTCTCTCTCCAACGCCAGCGGGGCTGAATTTGAGAACGCATTGATGTCTTTCGGTCCACGCCGTGTTGGCGATTTCGACCACTGAGACTACACCCTTCCCACAGGACACGCCAGTGTGGATAGTGTGGGCGGCGAATTGTGGCATATCAATGTCATTCAGCGGCACGGTGGCGCAGTGGTTAGCGCGCTCGCCTCACAGCAAGAAGGTCCTGGATTCGAACCCCGGGGTAGTCCAACCTTGGAGGTCGTCCCGGGTCGTCCTCTGTGTGGAGTTTGCATGTTCTCCCCGTGTCTGTGTGGGTTTCCTCCGGGTGCTCCGGTTTCCTCCCACAGTCCAAAGACACGTAGGTCAGGTGACCTGGCTGTACTAAATTGTCCCTAGGTGTGACGTCTCGGCCAGTGTGTCTCCCCACCTGCCCCCCAATGACTGCTGGGATAGGCTCCCGCTTCCCCGCGACCCCGAGAGCAGCAGGATAATGAATGAATGAATTGTCATTCAATCCCGTTGGTTGTTGCCGGAGCCAGTCTCTAATGTCAGTCTTTGACCCATTCACACTATGCGACGCAGTCTTGACTAAATCAAACACGCTTAACAAAGTCCACCACACAGACGGACCGGGTCTCGATGAGGGAGGGTCGGCAGGATCCTGAGCCCTGAGCGTTTTCGCACTTGAAGATAATCTGCCCCTGGTCATCTGCCCCCTGTGGCTTCAGCCGACCCGAGCGTCGGCACGACGCTCGCCATCCCTAGATCCACTTTTAAAGAGAGACACGTTTGAATAGGACGGGACAGACAGATAGACGCAGGCAGGTAGCCAGAGGCAGAGAGGGGGGCAGGCAGAGAAATAGATCATAGAGAGCTTGTTTTTTTTTTCTTCCTCTGGTATAAGATGAACCACAGGAGGTGTAGATTTCCCCCTATCTCTCCGTCAGCCCATATTTCAGTCCGGATCTAGATGGATTTACGTTAGCCGATAGCAGGCCCCTCTAATCCCCACCCTTGCGCCTGCTGTTGTTGCCCGCGGGGGTCCCGGCGGCATCGGGGCTCCGGGTTTTGCAATGGACCGGGCCCATCACTCCTGCTAACAGTTTGGACTCCGAGTAATTGAACTGGGCTTTCCCGATTTCTTCACAGCAGGGCACAACAGATGAGACGCGCCAGGCTGGATGTGGACTGGATTGAAAAGAGACTTTCATCAACTTCCCTACAAACTGGACACATGTTAAGACATGGACCCCCCCCCCTCTCCATGTCCTTATTTGTTTCTGCAGACTTTCTCTCCCCGGCATCCTCTCCTTCTGTCACTTCTCTAGTTTCTTCTACCACGTACCCTAATCGTAGTTTTGTCTTTCCTTGTGTAACCGGTTATTTCTTGCCCGGTGTGGGATTCGATACAGGGTGTACTGCACCACAAAGCGACCTCACTAACCGCTCGGCTAAAGGGTCAGACCCGTTAACTAGGGGACTAACGTGCCTTATTAGTAGTTTACAGTTGTCACCCTCCCCGGAAGCGCGCCCTCGCGCTTTGTTATTCCCGCGCTCCGAAGAGACTTCTGAGGATCTGCACACTTCCGGATCCCACCGCTGCCACCAGTGTAACCGGTTATTTTCTTGCCCGGTGCGGGATTCGATACGGGGTGTACTGCACCACAAGGCGACGTCACTAACCGCTCGGCTAAAGGGTCAGACCCGTTAGCTAGGGGCTAACGGGGTTTACTAACCCTAACCCAATTGGCCGTGTCTGCGGGCGGGAAGCCGGATGTGGGTATGTGTCCTTGTCGCTGCACTAGCGCCTCCTCTGGTCGGTAGCGTGATCCTCCCACGCGCTACGTGCCCCTGGCGAAACTCCTCACTGTCAGGTGAGAAGAAGCGGCTGGCGACTCCACACGTATGGGAGGAGGCGTGTGGTAGTCTGCAGCCCTCCTCGGATCGGCAGAGGGGGTGGAGCAGCGACCGCGACGGCTCGGAAGAGTGGGGTAATTGGCCGGATACAGCTGGGGAGATAAAGGGGGAAAGATTCCACAAAAAAAAAATGAGGCACTGGATTATTTGCATGATATTATCACATGTGTATTATTAACATGGTATCAATATTGCATACAGGGCAGTCTGACAGGAGAATCAAGGATCAGAAATACGTTCGAGACCTTGTATTGTTTTGTGGCTGGTTAACAGGGGTTTTTATTTTATTTTCTTTTTTCCCTTTTTCATTTTTTTTACGTGTTCCCTTATGGCTTTAAATGTTTTTGTTGGCGGTCTCTGTCCTCTGTTGGTCATTTTTCTGCACTTCATTTTGGGCACCTTATGTCTGGGCGACCCCATGAATGTCTTTATTGCTCTCTCTCTCTCTCTCTCTCTCTCTCTCTCTCTCTCTCTCTCTCTCTCTCTCTCTCTCTCTCTCTCTCTCTCTCTCTCTCTCTCTGTCTCTCTCTCTCTCTCTCTCTCTCACGCACGCGCACACACGCGCGCGCTACTAGTGCCATGCAGCGTTAAGCCTCCCAGTGCCATTAGTGATGTTAGCAGGATGCTAATCATTGCTTTTGTTTACCCATCAGCCAGATGGCTGCACTACTGCAGACTGGCAATCACAGACAGTACCAAACCCTCCTTTACTTTTCTCCCTCTCTCCCTCCACGTCTTTGTTGCTGATACAGAAGGACACTTCTTCCGCAAATATTCACAAAACGATTTCAGGACTACTCCATGGCGCCTCCATGCCTGGTTAACTGATAGCAACGCTAGTCAGCAGGGGGTAAATGTTAGCTTACCGAGGCTAACTGTTGCGTGCGCGCACAGTCCACAGGATGGTTCCATCAGCTGCTTTTTCCTTCTTCTTCTTCTTCTTCTTCTTCTTCTTCTTCTTCTTCTTCTTCTTCTTCTTCTTCTTCTTCTTCTTCTTCTTCTTCTTCTTCTTCTTCTTTTATTGGGCAGTCAAACTTATAATTCTCCATAACTTACCAGGAACTGGAAATTGCATTTTTAAGTTTACTGACTTTTTTAGGTTTTTCCATGAACCCTGCCTTTCTGTCTTGTGCTTGATCTCTCGCTGTCTCCCTCCCTCCATTATGCTGCATTTCTATCGCTCTGTGTCCCTCCCTCATGCTTCTACTCTGTCTTTTCCATTCAGTAGCTATCTTCGTTTAAGTCCAGAGCGATTATTTCTTTTTTGCTGTCCCTGAATTCCGTCATTCCCTCCTTTCTGCCATGCTCCCCTCCCCCCGTTCACTGCATTGCGGTATGTATATACAGAAGATTACTTTTTTTGGCACCATACTGCTAGAATGTAATCTCACTTCCCTCGGTTCAGTTTAATTCACAATTTGCTTAAACACGATATGGGCGTGATGCATCCGTGGAGCTCAGCGGAGTAGAGCACAGCACCAACACTATCAGGGTAAATGGTTTCTCACCCTGCACTCTGCATGTGTAGTACATGTTGCTAAGACATGCAGGGTTAGAGGACCTGCTTTATAGCATGATACTAATCAATACAGGAAGGTTTAGGGATTCAGACTTTCTAAACATGTGCTTGTTTAACATGTTCAACGTGTGACGTGGTACCGGACCATTGTGGTGAAGAGGGAGCTGAGCCGGAAGGCAAAGCTCTCAATTTACCAGTCAGTCTTCCTTCCAACCCTCAACTGTGGTCATGAGCTTTGGGTAGTGACTGAAAGGGTAAGATCGCGGATACAAGCGGCTGAAATGAGTTTCCTCCATAGGGTGTCGGGGCTCAGCCTTAGAGATAGGGTGAGGAGCTCGGACATCCGGAGGGAGCTCGGAGTAGAGCCGTTGCTCCTTCACGTCAAAAGGAGCCAGTTGAGGTGGTTCGGGCATCTGATTAGGATGCCTCCTGGGCGCCTTCCTTTAGGGGTTTTCCGGGCACATCCAACTGGGGGGAGACCCCGGGGTGGACCCAGAACTCGCTGGAGGGACTACTTGTCCAATCTGCCCTGGGAACACCTTGAGATCCCCCAGGGGGAGCTGGAGGGCATTGCTGGGGAGAGGGATGTTTGGAGTGCCCTACTTAGCTTGCTGCCACCGCGATCTGACCCCAGGGAAGCGGCTGATGATGAGATGAGACGAGACGAGACGAGATGAGATGAGACGAGATGAGACGAGACGAGACGAGATGAGACGAGATGAGATGAGATGAGATGAGATGAGACGAGATGAGATGAGATGAGACGAGACGAGACGAGACGAGACGAGATGAGATGAGACGAGATGAGACGAGATGAGATGAGATGAGATGAGACGAGACGAGACGAGATGAGACGAGATGAGACGAGATGAGACGAGATGAGATGAGACGAGATGAGATGAGGCGAGATGAGATGAGATGAGACGAGATGAGACGAGACGAGACGAGATGAGATGAGATGAGACGACACGAGACGAGACGAGATGAGACGACACAAGACGAGATGAGATGAGATGAGATGAGGTAAACATGTGCACTTTACAAATGAGATATTAACATTTTGGGAATTCTGATACACAGGCCCCGTTCCATTACTTTTCACTACAGCCATAGCCCTGATTTCGGAGTGCCCTTGATTGGGTGGTGGTAGCCCTTCAGAACAAAGCTACAAGGAACAGGTGGACAACTATTTAGCTATGAAATGGGACACCTCGTCTATGTCATCAGTAGCTGAGAAACCGAACCACTGTAGCTAGATCCCACCGCTAACTAGTTTCTACTGACGTAGACTGTCTGACGTATCATCTTTTTAGCTCATTATTCCCCTTTACATGGACGGCTTGACAGGAAGCAATCCTCATTTAACCAACTTGGGTAAATATAGTTTGCAAATAGAAAAGAATCAAACCTCATTTTACTTTTTTGTTTTAACTGAATCCATCAGCTTTTTTTTAAATGCATGAAGAACATGAGGGGAAAGAACAAGAAACTATATGAATGTATTTCTCCAAGCCTTTTATTTGTAATTCATTTTCTTAATGCTATGATCTATGTTGATTCTTTTTTCTTCAATGACGCATTATCTCGTTGTATTTATTTATTGTGACGTGCCTTTTACCCCTCTTTCATTTTTTTTCATGTGTTACCTATAGAGTCATTTGTTCCCTGAATTGTCATGTAAATGCAATTTCTGAAAAAGTTTCTATTGACATCACACATAGCGATCTTCACTAGATGATTTTCATGGAGAATCAGCTGTAAAACCTGTTATATGCACATTAAGCTAAGTTGCATTTTTTTCTTTTTTGCATGATTATTTGCAAAGAAATACTCGCATTTGTACATGTCTTTACCAGCGCTGGTAGCCTTTTTCAACCTACTTCAGCCTCAGTTCATGTTGCATTCATTCAGCCAGTTCTTTTCACGTCTGTATCTGGAAATGCTCTGTTTGGGGGGCCACCTGGAGGGCTAAATCAGATTAACACTACCCCCCTCCATCGCAAATAAAACTGGGACACCTTACACTACGAGAGACCACGCAAAACGAAGGGGTTGGGCTGAGTGGTAGGGCTGAGGGGGAGTTACTGGGACAAGGACACAGTATAAAGATGTCATTTGGTGGACACCTCATTGCCATAAAATACGACTTGTGCATGCCTTTATGGGCAGGGCATTCCTGTTGGGAGTGCAACCCCAAACCATATTGCAATCAGTGCCATGGTAATAATAATAATGATAATCTTTACGTTTATATAGTGCTTTATCTAGATACCCAAAGCGCTTCACGTTTTAAGGGGGTAACTCACCTCAACCACCACCTGGGTGATGCACAGCAGCCATTTGGAATCATTGAGCCAATTACATGGGGGGGGGGGTGATTAGGTGGCCAGATGGAGAGAGCCAGGTTGGGACACCAGGGGACCCCCTACTCTTTGTGATAAGTGCCATGGGATCTTTAATGACCACAGTCAACGTCTCATCCAGAAGGACGGCATCTCCTACAGCACGGTGTCCCCCGTCACTACACTGGGGCACTGGGGCACTGGGGCTTGATATGTGTTGCTATTATTGGGACCAGCAAATTTGTCATTTGTGGGCTATACAAATACAATGGACTTGACTTGACCAGAGGGTAGACTACCCCCCTACTGGCCCGCCAACACCACTTCTGGCAGTAGCTCAGTTGTTCCCGGGCGGTCTCCCGTCGAAGTGTTTGGATGTCTGGTGTTTCTGGTCAGCGGCTCTTGGGCTGAGCCACCTCGCCCTGCCGGGGTCAGTGCTTTGTGCTGCACACTGAGCAGCATGGGCAAGAGAACCACAGAGGATGACGGCATCACTGTGACGCTCCACTGTTTGAGCCGCGTTAGCGATGCCCAACCCTAACACACACACACACACACAAATCTGTGATGAATGTGCTGCTACTGTGTGTGTGTGTGTGTTTGTGTATGAAAAAGCGAGACTGTGTGTGGCCAACAGAACCTAACCTATCTACATATGAAATCAGAATCATCTCATCCTTTGGTGAGAAATGGAAAAAAGTGCATTAAAATTGTTGGCGCCTTATCATTTCCTCTCATCACCTCTTTCCACTCCCTGTCCCTGCTGCTATTCCTTTTCCCCGTTCCTCCCTCTCTCTCCTGCCAAGCTTATCTCGTCTCCTCTACCCTCCAACTTCAGCTGTTGGCTCTTACTCGCCTCCCTCCTCGTCTCAGCGCTCCTCCATCCTCTCAGACCCGTCTCCTCTCTCCCCTCACGGTCGCCTCGGCACCCTTTCTCGCCTCATCTTGACCGACCGTCCATTTAGGGCCTGACTGAGGGACAAACACAGAAACTCGCCCTCTTTCTATGGCGCGGCCCCCTGACGTCAGACCCTCTTCACACACCCTGACCTCTGCGTAGAGGGCCCAGATGAAACTTGGCATGGACGAGCCCCGGTGAACACACGGTACATGCTGAGGTGCATATGAACAGGCTGGCTGCTGCCCTCGCTCGGCCCCCTCCCCGGTTTTCAATTTTCAGTCATTTTCCCTTCAGTGATTTTAATCTCGCATACAAGCGTTGTGTTGACATTGTCGACGCGCACAAAAAAAAAGGCACATGTGAAATGCATGTGTGCTCAGAGGTACAGCGTATGGATCTCGACATACCTCCAGCGTGGCAGGACGCCATTGTGCCACAGAACAGTGTGGTAGTCGGGCTGCCGTTACAATATGGCCCATGTATTCTCTCATTGACTCTCCTCCGATCCTGATGGATGGCTATGTGAGCAACATGTGTCGTTGATTTATTGGAGATGGATATTACATGCCTGGCATGCTCGTAAGTGATTAGTCAGCGATTAAGTTGATTTTTTCTGCTTTGCAGTCGCTAATCCCTGTTAAGAAATTGATCCTTGAAACAATACCAGTCAGCTATTCCAGGAGAGTAAAGCTTTGCTTTTGGAGAAATTGTGTTTCAGCCATCATAGATTTCATTACTGCAGGTGTACTGATGGCATGCATACCTGCTTATTAATGTTGCGGTAGTCAGGAATTGATCCTGAGCCTCCAAATGCAGTTAGACTTTTTTTTTTTTACTTTTCACATCATATATTCTTCTTCCTTCGACTTGTTCCCTGTTTCTCAGGGGTCACCCCAGCAGATTTTATAGTATCCATTGGTACCCTGTGAGGGCACAGCACCGATGGCGGCCGTTGTTAACCCAGGCCTCGATTTATCCGGTATGGTCTTGCCAATCCGCATAATGATTTGGCACAATTTTATGTGGGCTGCCCTTCCTGACACCACCACTAACCCTATGCAGGGGGGCACAGGTAAAACGCTGGATGCCATCTCAGTATTCATGGACTTGCGCCCATGCCTGTCGCCATTTTTCACATCATATGATTGTGTTTATTGATTGACTGCTTTAATGTCTTCTCAGAAATTCCCTCTGTGCCGTACAGCAATCGTCCAATGAATAATAGAAAACCATAACAGCACCAATAACAACAGCAAGCATCAAAAAGCTCCACATATATTAATAATAATGCATGATACATTTTATTTAAAGGGACCTTTCATGACACTCAAGGTCACCTTACATCAAATACAATAGAACAAAGCAGTAAAAGCATTAGTGCAATCAACAATAAAACACAATAAGCAATATAACATACATAAGCAGGAGTTAAAAAAACATGAATTTGATGCTGTTAAAGCTGTTAAAGTGTATATGCTAGTTTAAAAAGTTGGGTTTAATGAGCAGTTTTGAATTCTGTAATTGAGTCCAGTAAGCATATGTGATGGGGAATGGACTTCCAGAGTTTGGATGCAGCATAGGAGAAAGCCCTGGCACCCATTGTGCTGGGGTTGATGGCTGGCAGTGCCAACAGAGCTGGTGAAGACCGCAGGGAACAAGATGGAGTGTAACTCTGGAGGAGGTCTGTGAGATAAGCAGGGGATATATAATTAAGAGCTTTGAATGTCAATAATACAATTTTAAAGTTAATCTGATGTGACACAGGAAGCCAGTGTATTTGAATCAGCAGGGTAAAGACATGTTCATGTGGATTTTGAGGGTGTAATAATTGATGCTGCAGAATTCTGGATGAGTTGAAGTTGATGAATAAGTTTGTTGGGGATGCCTGCCATGGTCGCATTGCAGTGGTCAATGCATGATGTAACCAAAGCATTGACTAAGACTTCCTTGGAGTGTTGTGTTAAAGCAGGGCGTAGTCTGGAGATGTTTCGCAGATGGAAAAAGGCAATCCGGGAGACATTATTTATATGACTGGAAAAGGAAAGACTACTACCCACGATAACACCAAGGCTCTTAGCCTGAGAAGAGACAGGTATGATGGCTCCAGCAATGGGGAGTGAGCAAATGTTCATTTTTGAGTGTAGATTTAGTGCCAATGAGGAGTAGCTCAGTATTACTACTGTTGAATTTCAGATAACTGTTAGCCATCCATATCTGTATATCATGGAGACAAGCAATGAGGGTACTGGAGGGGAGAGTGGAAGTGGGCTTATTGGACACATAAAGCTGTGTATCATGAGCATACCAGTGGAAATGGATACCATAGTGCCAGGAGATGTTGCCAAAAGGGAGGAGGTAAATAATAAACAGGAGCGGCCCCAACACTGAACCCTGTGGAACTCCATGAGGAACTATCAAACTTTCTGACCAGTCATTCTGAATTTTTACAAAATGTGTCCTGTCTGTAAGGTAGGAAGCAAACCACTTATACACAGTGTCCCCAGCTCTGATGCTAGCCAGATGACCCATGGGATATACTATCAAAGGCTGTGGTGAGGATAGAGAGTAGACTGGAGTCAGCTGCACGAAGGAGGTCATTGGTGATCTTAACCAGAGCTGTTTCTGTGCTACGTTTGGGGCAAAAGCCAGATTGGAATTGTTCAAAGAGATTATTATTATCAAGGCAGAGCTGGAGTTGAGATACCACTACCCTCTCAATGATTTTGGGAATGGGCTGGTAAATGTTTTGGTCATTAGAATCTAAATTTGGTTTTTACAGAGTTGGTCTGATTCTGGCAACCTTCAGTGAAGGGGTAACTGTACCAGTGGACAAAGAGGCATTGATGATGGAGGTTATCAGGGAGATGATAGAGGGCAGGCATGTTTTAACTAGGGTTGTGGGAATGTGATCCAGTTGACATGTGGAGGTGCTAGACTTAGTAATAAGTTCAAAAATGTGATTTTCAGTTGGAAGACTGAGGTCACATAGGACAGTGGAGGGGGTCAGTTTCATGGCACTTGCTGATGTTAAATGCGTTTGTATGATGTTAGCAGAGGCTAGCTGCTCATGAATGACACCAATTTTGGAATTGAAAAACTTTAAAAAAGCAGAGCACTGTTCATTAGCAAGTTTACTGTTCACATTGGTTTCAACTGGGTCTCGTAAACTTTTCACTGTGGAGAAGCGAATTCTCATATTCCCTTCAAATATACTGATAATATTTGCATAATAGTATGTTTTAGCTGTTGAAAGAGATTTTTTCTAATGGAGTATATAATCCAAATACATTTGTTTGTGAACAACAAGTCCAGTGTTGGTGCAAAGCCTCTCAAGGCACCAACCTATAGCCTTGAGCTGACATAGTTCAGGTGTGTGCCAGGGTGTAGTTTGGGCAAATGAGACAACCAGTGTTTTCAGGGGGGCTAAAGTATCAAATGCAGAAGATAAACTGTCATTGTAGTAGTCCATAATATCACGGGAGAGAGGAGGTAGGAGCAGGAATGGGGTTCAGGGTAATTAAACTGCTGAGACCATCTGGTTTAACATATCTAATGTTGTGTTATGATATAGTACAATGTACCCTTCATTTACTGAGCAGTAGGTTGGTGTTGAGTAACACAGCTATATGGTTAGAGATGGGTATGGGTCTCGTCACATCCGGCTATGGCCGGACTCGATGAAGCAGCAATAATTGGCAAAGCTGTCTTCGGGAGGGGGGCGGAGTCGGCTTGTGTTCGTGAGTATTCGATGCCTTAGGTGGTCTGTGCAGAGCAGCAACTATGATGGGTGTAGGTCCATAGCGCTTAACAGCCTGCAGTTCGAAGGAGGATTGCTCAGGTGGGGCGAGTGGCGTTAGCTTTATACTATCACCATAGTTCAGCGTGACGACGTTTCCTCCTATCAAAGACTGGGGTCTGCATATGTAAACAAATCCTCATGGAGTTGCTGAATAGAAAAAGTCATCCTATGACTGCCAGGTTGCCGTGAGACATAAATAGTCCAGTTTGTGATTTGTGATGAAGTCACTGACCAGAGGGGCTTTGTTGGTGATAGATCGGCTATTGTAGAGGGAAAATTTAGGATGGGTCGTGCACATATAAACAGCTGATTTAGCTAGGGGAGTTAGCACACTGTGGTCTACACGCCAGCCATGTCATAACATGTCATGTGGATGAGAGTCCTGGTGCTTAGTAATAGTCTGTATGGGGAAAAGCTGCTGGTAGATATCATATATCAATATATATTATATATTATGGGTGGCACGGTGGTTAGCGCAGTCGCCTCACAGTAAGAAGGTCCGGGGTTCAAACCCTGTTGTGTCCAACATTGGGGGGGGGGGGGGATCATCCTGTGTGTGGAGTTTGCATGGTTTGCATGGGTCGGCCCTGTGATGGACTGGCAGCCTGTCCAGGGTGTCTCCCCAGCCTGCTGCCCAGTGACTGCTGGGATAGACTCCAGCTTCCCACGACCCCGATTTGGACAAGCGGCTTGGATAATGAATAGGTATTATATATTCTATAAAGACATTAATATAAGTGTAGGGTGCAGCATCCACACACACGGGTTCAATTTGTTTCACCCAGCTGGTTCGGAGGGGTGGCATTCTAGACCACCGGCCTGATGGCAACAGCTCATATACACCACATAGAGGATGTGGTACAGCAATAAGGACTGCTTATCCTTTCCCCCACTTTGGGACTCACAGATCAATGTCATGTGGTTTTAGTCTTGACCAGCAATCTGACTGGACATGTTGACTGTCTTATGTCGTTTTCTCTTACTTAACGAAAGGTACCAAGCAGTGAGCTAAACTACCCTACACAACTGAGTGATAGAAGTGGATCATTGCCCATGATGTCAAAGTGCTGTGTCTTTTTCTATTAGAGACGAGTGATCTGCAGGCATCCGGGTAGCATAGCGGGCTATTCCGTTGCCTACCAACATGGGGAACGCCAGTTCGAATCCCCGCGTTACCTCCGGCCTGGTCGGGCGCCCCTACGGACGCAATTGGCCGTGTCTGCTGGTGGGAAGCCGGATGTGTTGTGTGTCTACTGGTCCCTGCACTAGCATTTTACTCAATATGTTGATAAGCTAGCCCTTCCCCAGGGAAAGAAGGCATACCCAGGGTTTGTTTTTGGTTTGGCTTCAGTTTCAATAAGCGGGATGTGTTTTTCAGTCCAATATAAGAATTAGGACATGTTTTCCACCCCTGTTCCTTTCATACATAATAAAGCATCACAGTTACTTAACACAGGGAAAAAAACACTAAAATCAAAACCCAGACACTGTTCCAGGGTGTACAAGCTGAATGAGGCCTGCCTCAGAAAGCCACGGGACTTGTTGCCACGCTGTTTTCTATAGCCACGGCCCCCCCCCTCCCCTCCCACCCCTCGTCCCCATTAGCAGAATATGCCAGCCAGCTCGTGATTAGAAAATGGCCTCCAACTCCCTCACCTTGCTCCACTTTGTACGAACGCGCACACAGGGGTCACCAGCAACGGCATCAATGTTCCCTCCGGCCTGTCGGTCAACATGTTGTTTCTGAGGTGAAGCCGGGGCGCGAAGTGAGAATGGATGTCTCTGAAAGCGAGCGGGGTAACGGTGATGTACGGTAATTGTCCCTCTGCCTTTTCAAGCAGTGCTGAATGGAGAGGCGGGTAATTAGGTTGACAAGAGTTCGTCTTTCAGAGATTTGTGGTAAATGGAGCGAGTGGGTTCTCACCCAGTTTAAAACCCGCTTGATATGAAGGGTCGCGGGAGACGCCGCCGTGCAGTTACGCGTTATCCGAGGCATTTTTTTTTTATTTTGAGATACTTTATTTAGGGTGGCGCAGTGGTTAGCATGGTCGCCTCACAGCAAGAAGGTCCTGGGTTCGAGCCCCGGGGTAGTCCAACCCCAGGGGTCGTCCCTGGCCGTCCTCTGTGTGGAGTTTGCATGTTCCCCCTGTGTCTCCGGTTTCCTGTGGGAGTCAGGTGACTCGGCCGTACTAAATTGTCCCTAGGTGTGCATGTGTGTGTGTGTGGGCCCTGTGATGGACTGGCGGCCTGTCCAGGGTGTCTCCCCGCCTGCCACCCATCGACTGCTGGGCTAAGCTGCAGCATCCCCGCCACCCTGGGAGCAGGATAAGCGGCTTGGATGATGGATGGGATGCAGATACTGCGTTTAACCCGTCCTAGCTGTGTAGCTAGGAGCAGTGGGCAGCCGCCGTGCAGCGCCCGGGGACCAACTCCAGTTCGTCTTGCCATGCCTCGGTCAGGGGCGCAGACGAGAGTAAAGGCCCTTATATGCATGTCTTTTGGATGCCCGGAGAAACCGGAGAAAACCCACCGAAGACGCGGGGAGAGCATGCAAACTCCACACAGAGGACGACCTGGGACGACCCCCCAGGTTGGACGACCCCCCCGGGGTTTGAACCCAGGACCATCTTGCTGTGAGGCGACAGCGCTAACCACTGCACCACTCTGCCGCCAAGTCTGCCATCATCTTCCATCATCATCATCATCATCATCATCATCATCATCATCATCATTATCATCATCATCATCTGCCATATCATGCCGTCATCAGTAACGTGTGAATATGTTGCTTGTTTTGTGATTATGTGTGTTATTTAATGAGCAAGCCTCGAGTTTCCCTCTGGACCATAAATATGATTCTGTGGAATTTACAAAATACACCCCTTGCTTAATTCTACATCTTCAGGGTATGTAAGGCTGTGACCTGACCGGATGCATGTTTGGCAGTGACAGGCATGATTTTTGATTTGTTTCCCCATGGGTTCGGCCTGTTGTGCGCAGCAGCGCCTTGGGCCCCTCGCGGTTTCTCTGCCTGGCGAGCCTCGGGGGAAACACTCTGAGAGGCAGTAGTTGAAAAAAAATTGTCATTTTATTTTCCAATAACCACATATGTGCTAACAGGCATGGTAGGATAAATGCCAGGGGGTGAACATTAGATGCAATAAAATAAGTAAAGAAAAGAGAAATAACTGTATGAATCTGGCCGGCAAGTCTACCAATTCTGTTCCCATAACAACACGTCGCGACATAAAGTCATTGTTTTTAATGCCTTCTAACTGGAGCATTTTTACACCACCCCCCCCCCACACCCACACACATACACACAATTGTATCCGGCCAATTACTCCACTCTTCCGAGCCGTTCCAGTCGCCGCTCCACCCCCTTTGCCCATTCGGAGAGGGCTGCAGACTACCACATGCCTCCTCCCATACACGTGGAGTCGCAAGCCGCTTCTTTTCACCTGACAGTGAGGAGTTTCACCAGGGGGACGTAGTGCATGGGAGGATCACGCTATCCCCCCCACCCAGTTCCCCCGAACAGGCGTCCTGACTGACCAGAGGAGGCGCTAGTGCAGTGACCAGGACACATACCCACACCAGGTGCCAGAGCAAAGATTGAACAAAGATTGAACGCGTCACAACCAATGAGTGAGCGCACACTTTTGCAAACCAAAACAAAGTTGCGTTTGCATTCATCCATGGATATACACAATCTTAAAGAGGCAAAGACATGCTATAATATTGCATTCAAACATTAAATACAACACACACACACCCACACACACACACCGCTTCTCAGAGACAGCTTCATCCGCAGCAGCGGGATAGATAGTAGCGTTGAAGGCCTGGTTTAGGATCTCCCATCCTCCTCTTCCTCACGCAGGTAATAGCATCATTTTTCACAGCCTTTCCTGTGTCCCCGGCCTGCACGTCCCCCATTAATCTCCCTAATGGAGAAGTAAGTGATCGGAAATACAGGCTCTAATCATGTTTGCCCGCGTCTTCGTTCGAAACTGTCTGACTTTTAGCTCAGGAATGGACTGCCCCCCCCCCCCCCATATCGTGCCTCTGGTATCGAGCTTTCTATGGCAGCTTGTTTGGCAGCTTGGGTGATGTAAAGGCTGTCAAACTCAGTTTGAGGAAATATCTGTGTTTGCTGGCAGTCTCTTGCAAAGCAGGAAATTGTCATCAGCCTTCAGCCAAACGCTGATAAATGTTGGCAGTTGCGGGTGAATTAGTCGACTCTGCCTGCCAAAATGGCAGGTGACAGTCGTCATTTTGAGGTTGGCTTCTGAAAATCTAAAAATCAAGGTTGCTTTTGAAACGAATTACTGCGCTGTTTCCATGAGCGTTACCCATGAATATGTTAGGGATCTGTGTGTGCCTGTTCTCGTCCCATCTTGTGTTAGTTTTCAACACAACAGCAGTTATTGTCATACCCTGCTATTTGGCTGTTTGTGCAGCATGCCATGTGTAAATCATCTAAAACTTGGAATATATACAACTTATATATATAAGTGCAGATGAAATGAAATGACAAAGTGTTTCCCCCAGCAGTGCAACACAAAGACAAAAACACATCCAAAAACTACAAGAAGTACAAGAACACATATATCCAAACTAACACATACTGTATCTGAACTAAGAAAAAAAAATCACTGTCCAGGAAAACGAACGCCAGACAGGATGACTGTTGGAACTGCTGGTCTGCATGGGCTAGCAGTTAGCTTAGCCTGCCCCACTTCCACATTCTGTCAGATTGCCCTCAGTGTTTGCTCTTTGGGTGCAGCTCTGGTCAGGGCCGTGGTCCTTGGGCCCACAGGATTTAGCAGACCAAGCTCCCTCAGCCCATCCAACGCCAGCTCTCCCAGCCAGACACCTTCGACACACCTCCCCGCACTCCACACAACGACACTAAAAACCCAGTCAACACTAGACGAGGCAGCCGCCAGACCGCCCTCGGTGTTATCAGAACTGCCAATCTGCATGGGCTAGCAGTTAGTTTAGCCTGCCCCACTTCCACATCCTGTCAGACCACCCTCGGTGTTACCTCTTCAGACACAGCTCCAGGCAGAGCCGTGGTCCCTGGGCCCACAGGACGCAGCAGTCCAAGCTCTCCCAGCCATCAAACGAAGACAAACTTAGACGTGGACAAAGACACTGCTTGGACGGTACTTGGTGAGGCCGCTGCAAACGTGAATTCGCACCGCCATTTTCCCACATTGGAAGCGGAAGTGGAGTTTATGTATACATAAAACATATATAAAACTTCAGTTAGATGCTTTTAGGACTTGCCTTACAAGTCAAGAAATTCCCCTGAAAAAATAGGACAAAGAATTTGTGTAATGGTACTACAACATATTCTAAGCAAATACTAAGTGGGCTTTTCGATGTTGATCTCACTCCCAGGTGCTGTAAATAAGACCTAAGACAATATCACTCACAATGTGCTTCCTCAGCCAAAGAGTAACGCTTTGCACAAACGGCAATATCTAGCACATTTTCTTATATTAGTACTAAAATACTATACCTGTATTCAAACAGTTTTATTTTCATGAAATTATTGTTAAGAACTGAAAAAGCAACTCAATTAACAGGTCTACAAATGACAAAAGGGAAGTGATGCGAATTGAATTTGTTGATTGGTTAAAATTTCATCAAGAGTCCAAACCCAATCACTCATCCATCATTCATAATTTCATTTGAATACAAATCATTTTTTTTACTAATTTATTTTGTTCATAAAGTTAAAATAGCAGTTTCATTTTTTTGGGGATACCATTGTTTGTCTCAATTTTGCGGACTTTTCAACCAACTTTTTGGGAGAACTTGTCCACATTCTATGCATTAAATTAGTGCACTTGGTACGCCATCTGGTGGATCAGTGCCAGAGGAGAGGCTGGAAGGCTCGTTGTGAGCCCATTGAAGTGGGGTGTAGAGGCTTTGCTGGCCGCTCACTGTGCAAGTGCTACACTGTAATTGGCGTCACTGGGGCTGCTAAATGGAAAGCCGTCAATTCTTCCATGGTGGCTGCAGAGAGGGCCTCCAGCAGGCTTTGGATCAGAAGGAGTGATCTGTGGGCCAATGCTGCTGAGACACAAGCAAGGGCCTGATCAACCCTGGCTGGGTTCCTTGAGAGAAGGTGTATGATGTTGAAAGACCCAAAACATCTGAGGACCTCAGGAAACATCACTGATGATGTGTCCCAGTGGATCCTGGGATGCATCTTCGAGTCATCAGTGAAGGAACTCGCTCCTTCAAACATGACACATTTTCTTATCTAGGTATGTGAATGTTACCAGCTCTTGGTCTATTTGGGGCCCCATATTGGAGTTTTTAGCAGCTCCTACTAGTAATACCCTTAATCAGAAGGTGCTCTCTGTACATGATCATATAATGTATAATTTTAATAGAACTTGTTGGATGATCCTATCAAGGTTAAACGTGTCAAACATAAAACTCTCCCCTGGCTTACTGGCCTCACAAGGGACTTGAACAAGCAATGCAGGGAATCTAAGAAAATTGAAGGACAAACTTAAGGTATCTCTTGATATACTGAAGAGTTTGATGCTGACTTTTCAGAATGCAGTTAAGGAAGCAAGGCATTCTTACCTGTCCAATTTGAGTGCTGGTAGCTGCCACAACCCCAAGGTTTTATTTCAGGTAATAAATTCCTCCCTCCTAGCCAGCCTTTTGAAGCATCCATTGAAAAATGTGAACAGTTTCTCCACCACTTCTTTAATAAAATATATGACATCAGGCTCCACACCTGTGACAAGAAATCTCCCCATCTGCACTGAACCCTTCACCATTTTGACTTATTTTAAACAAATATCTCTATTAGAGGAGTTAAACTGTTGCTTGAACTCTTCCACCTGTCAATTAGACACCATCCCCACTTGGTTTCTGAAAGAGGTATTTCAGACATTCAGCATATCTCCGGTACCCAGCTCACAGCCATAAAAGACATTTATCACAAATGCTGCCTTCAAAGGGGTCTAAGCATCAGCAGAGATCCTACCCACCCCAACCTGTTCTCCCCCCTGCGCTCTGGGAGGTGCTACAGAAGCCTCAGAGCCCACACTACCAGGCTCAAAAACAGCTTCTTTCCCCAAGCTGTTACCCACCTGAACCTTGCTGCCCACTAAATGTCTGCCAATATGCTTATACTCGTGCTCTTTTTTTATACTTTAGTTTTTAGTCTACATCTGTATATATCTTATACTATGTTTGATATATTTGTCTATGTCTGTCTTGCACTGTTTGGCGAAGCCACAGCCCTCATTTAATTTTTAACATGTGCCTGCACATTGTTTTTAATGACATTGAATAGAATAGAATAGAATAGAAGCCCACAAATTATCTCCATTATCAACTGCTCACTCTCTCCAGGTTCATCCCATCTAGTTTTGAACATTTAATAAATAGTCTGACCTCTCCTGAAGAAACTCACTCTCAACCCTCTTGTTTTAGGCAATTTTAGACCAATCTCAAATAGACCTTTTTTATTTAAAATCGTAAAAAAAGTTTGTTGCTTCTCAACTAATCGCATACATGAATAATTGTAGCATCTACCAGCAATACCAATCAGGATTATTTGCCCACCACAGCACAGGAACAGCTCTTATTATAGTTACTAACAACTTACTGCTCACCGCTGACTGGTGCATGTTGAATTTTAATCCTACTAGACTTGAGTTCTGCTTTTGATACGGTCAATCATGATATTTTAAATTGCCTGGAAAACTATGTTGGCATTAATGACACTGCTCTTGTGTGGTTTCAATCTTACCTCTCTGACAGATCTTTCTCTGTTGTAATGGGATAATTCTCCTCATCCCCAGACCCCTTTGCATGTGGTGTTCCCCAGGGGTCAATTCTTGGTCCAGTATTTTTTCCATTTACATGCTTCCTTTGGGTCAGATTATCTGTAATCACCTTATTAAGTTTCACTGTTATACAGTTGACACCCAACTTTATGTCCTGCTTGCTGGTAGTAACACAGGGGAACTTTCCTGTGTTATGGCTTGTCTCTCCGATATTAACTGCTGAATGTTACAAAACATCCTCCGGTTCAGTGAATCCAAATCTAAGGTCCTTTTTTGCAGTCCCCCTAACTTGACTGGCAACCTGAAAAATAATCTTGTGAACCTGTCCGCCAGTGTCAAGCACTCCGCCTGCAATGTGGGTGTATTCTTTGACTCTGAGCTCTATTTTGACACACAAATCACCAAAGTAGTACAGTCATGCTTTCTTAAAATCAGGAACATTGCAAAAGTTACAAATTTTCTATCTCAAACGGACCATGAAAAAGTAATCCTTGCATTCATTTCATCACATCTGGATTACTGTAATTCCCTGTATTCAGGGTTCAGTCAAAGGTCCATCTTCTGCCTCCAGCTCATCCAAAACTCAGCTGCCAAATTGCTAACAAATAACAAGAGACAAGACTATATCGCCCCTGTTCTTGCAATGCTAGCTGGCTACCTGTTAGGGATAGGGTTGATTTTAAAGGTATTATTATTCTATCCAAGCCGCTTATCCCAATCAGGGTCATGGGGTTGCTGGAGCCTATCCCAGTGGTCATTGGGCGGCAGGTGGGGAGACTGCCTGGACAGACCGCCAGTCCATCACAGGGCCTCATTTCAGAAACTCAGATATATTCTTTATTTCAAAATTCAGTACCTCTCCCAGATCTTAAATCTCCTCATTAGAGTTGAGGGCTTTGGTTGGTGTTCAGTATTATTTATGTTAATAGCCAAATATGTTGATAGTCAGTAAATATGTTGTGTTACCATTCTAATAAATTGGAGTAGACATTTTTGAATTAAATAGTTTTTGACTCAATTTGTCAGCTGAGTTATCAAAATATAATGTGATATAAATATCAGACTACCCAGGTGGTACACAGCAAGTTGTATTATTATTATTATTATTATTATTATTATTATTATTATTATTATTATTATTATATGTGAGATAAAGGCCAACAGACCAGACATCATCATCAAGAACAAAAAAAAGAAACAAACTGCCTACTCATCGACATGTCCATCCTGACTGAAAGGAACACCTCAGTAAAAGTGACTGAAAAACTGTCGACATATAAAGACCTTGAAATAGAGATTGAACGAATGTGGGGAATGAAAACCACAACAATACCAGTAGTGATAGGAGCCCTGGCACTTGTAAAAAAAAGGGATGGAGAAATACACCCCTATTATTATTATTATTATTATTATTATTATTATTACTGACAGTTTAAATGACTAAATGGAATGATTCTCTTTTTATTTTGACACACTGTACGACAGTAAATATTGGTGACTATGAGCTTCATGACTGGCTTTATTAAATATAAAAAGGTTACTGACTTCGTGCTGTAGTGATTATAAGGACCATGTTGTCACCACAAGATCCCCATCCCTGCCTTCTGTTCTGGTTTGTGTTTTTTAGCTTGGTCTGTTACTCCCCATACCATGTTTTATATTCATTCAATTTATTTTATCTATTTACTCGTATTTTTTCTGATTGAGTGTAAAGCACTTTGTAACTGTGTTCTTAAAAGTGCTATATAAATAAAACTACTTGCTTACTTCACAGATTTAATCCACCGGGACATCCACCGTGTCTGATAATGTGGCTCATCAAAATGTCTTTACCCCCATTTATAGTAGACATTTTATATTGTATCCATACTGTAGCGAATTCGGGGGGGCAGTCTGGGAGACCGTCGCCATGGCCGGGACGCGAGCCTGTGTCTCCCGCTCCGCAAGCGACAACGTTAACCAGTCGACTAAAGGGTCCGACCCGTTAGTCAAGGACCAACGTGTCTACTTACCCATGCACGTTGCACTACTATAACCGCATGGAGATTTCCCTACATTGCATTTACAGCCGTTATCAAACATGTGTCCCCCCGTAGCCGGATGGAAATCCACTTGCACTCCCCAAGAGCTTTCATGCACAGTGTAAAGCTTCTTCCTGACTGTAACCTCATTTTCTCTTTCCGGTCTATATTTTGGCTTTTGGTAGACAACAGCTAGCTAATGCAAGTGTTCGTATAACAACGCAGGCGTGAGAGCAGAGTAAAGAGTCGTGGGGGATGACTGTGCTACCTGCTTTATGTTGGCTTTAAACTGTGAGTGGATGGCGCCTGTTTTGATGAGAAAGAGCACCCCCCCCCCCCCTGTCATGACGGGCGGCTGTAGCACTCTGCCCCACCTTTTTGGTGTGGGCAAATCTCCAGTTGACGAATGTGTGCAGGAAGTGTGTTGGGCGTGGAATTTGTTTTTGCACATGGGTTAATTTGACTCCCCGGGGTCATTAGACCACTGGGAAGAGCAGAGATGTGGTTTAGAGAAGCCGCCCCATTCACAATGAATCAGTTTGCAGCCACGGTGCGTCTCAAGCCGTCTCCGAAGGAGTGGGAAGCAATCTGAGTAAAGTCTGTCTCCAGTGCATGTCGGGAGTATTAGGACCAGGATTTTTATGTGGTTATTCTTAATTGCGAAAACATGTTCAGGTACATGAAAAAGACACAGCTTTATCATGATATGACCATCAGCTATTTGTATTAAATGAAATGATCCAGTGTTTCCCTGGAATTTTCTTTTTTTTTTTTACATTTTCCCCCTCCCCCAATTGTATCCTGCCAATTACCCCACTCTTCCGAGCCATCCCAGTCACCGATCCACCCCGTCTGCCAATCCGGGGAGGGCTGCAGACTACCGCATGCCTCCTCCGATACATGTGGAGTCGCCAGCCACTTCTTTTCACCCGACAGTGAGGAGTTTCACCAGGGGGACGTAGCACGTGGGAGGATCACGCTATTCCCCCCAGTTAACAGGCGCCCCAACCGACCAGAGGAGGCGCTAGTGCAGCGACCAGGACGCATACCCACATCCGGCTTCCCACCCGCAGACACGGCCAATTGTGTCTGTAGGGACGCCCGACCAAGCCGGAAGTAACACAGAGATTCGAACTGGCGAGCCCTGTGTTGGTAGGCAACGGGATAGTCTGCTCCGCTACCCGGATGCACACGGACTTTTCTAACTTGACAAACCTCATACCCACTGGTGATGTATTTGAAAGGTTAAATGTGCTGGTAAGCTGCTACGTGTACTTCCTGCTGAGTTTGTGGCAGACTTAGTGGAGCTGAAAGTCTTTCACTAGACTACCAACTATGGAGAGTATAGGGGGACTTTGATTGCAATTGGCTCTCGTGCGTTTTGGTAGCGCTGGTCAGTCACTTCAGCTGGGTAATAAGTGCTCCGCTGATTGTTTTGAGATGATGAAAATGAGACTGTTATCTCCCAGCAGCCTTGGCTCACTCAAAACCTTTGCACACAATATGGTGCATCCTAATTAGCTTGGCCTTGCTGCCATCTCGCTTTCTTTTAAAAGAAGACGGGCGGTTATGAACCATTTCAGGACTCAGCTCACTCTCCCGGGGCAGCGGTCTTCCTGGGGACCAAGCAGAACTTCTCTAACGAGAAGACAAGTTTCAAACGAGAGACGAATCTCAAGATGCAGTCGTGTTGAGTGTGACACAGTGCCGCCAGTTCACAAGCACTTCTCAGATGTCCCTGTGTCTGCGATGGGTCCAAATATCACCTGGTCGGTTGTGTCATGGGATTCGCAGGGCCCAGAGCTGGTACCACTAGAGAATACTTGTTAGTTACAGCCCTTGTTGTGACTAGAATGGCCAGTAGGGTGCTTAAAAAGAATAAATGTAGCAATGGTAAACAAGGGGGGACTCCTGTAAATAATCACAGAAAGGGCGTCCAGGTGGCGTGGCGGTCTATTCCGTTGCCTAACAACACGGGCATCGCAGGTTCGAATCCCTGTGTTACATCCGGCTTGGTTGGGCATCCCGACAGACAGCTGTGTCTGGGGGTGGGAAGCCGGATGTGGGTATGTGTCCTAGTCGCTGCACTAGCACCTCCTCTGGTCCATCAGGGCGCCTGTTTGGGGGAGGGGGAACTGGGGGGGAATAGCGGGATCCTCCCTCGTGCTACATGCCCCTGGTGAAACTCCTCACTGTCAGGTGAAAAGAAGCGGCTGGCGACTCCACATGTATGGGAGGAGGCGTGTGGTGGTCTGCAGCTCTCCCCGGCTCGGCAGAGGGGGTGGAGCAGCGACCGGGACCACTTGAAGGAGCGGGTTAACTGGCTAGATATAATTGTGAAGAAAACGGGGGGGGGGGGCGGGAATCCACAAAAAGAAATAAAATCACAGAAAGTTGAATCAGTCCTTCTGCATACATTTATTGAGAGAAACGGTTCGTCACTCGTCTAAGTGACCTCGTCAGTCTCAGCTGACTGCAGGTATCCCACCCTTATAAACACTATAGTGACAAAACGACCCAAGCTAACGACCAGTTTCATATGTGAATATGGGTGTGACCATTAACTAGAGTTTCTATGATCATGTGTACTATTCACAGAGGATGTGGGACTGTTTGCATTCACGGCATTGTCGGATGGTGACAGATGTACTCTTAGACCCCCCTCGGTTCAGGGATGGTCGTTCCCTCTTCACATAGATGGCCTCTTTGACTCCCCGTTCAAACCAGCGTTCCTCCCTATCAAGGATGTGCACATCCTCATCCTTGAAAGAGTGGCCACTGGCCTGTAGATGGTGTCGACTGGAGTCCTGGCCTGACGAGGTCAGACCATTATAACTAGAGTTACAGTGGCCATGTGTACTATTGACAGAGGAGTGGAGTATGTCAGAAGGTCCTAGTAATAATCACCCTGTGCTGTCTTCATGCAGGACAGATACCACATACTAAACACGTTACAGACAACGTCTTCAGTAGCTCCCACGACTTGTGCTCCTCATTTTGGGTGTCATGATCATTTTTAAACCGTGTAATCTTGATGGTGGCAGCAGTATGGGGGCGCTCTTACTTGTCCTGACGAGGAGTTGGATTTGTGATGCTAAATGGGTGAGAGTGGGGATCTTCACTGTGTATTCACCCAGAAACTGAACCACATAGTTGGCCTGTCCTGTGGCACGTGGTACACACACACACACACACCTCGCACTTTCTCAACCAGATATGCTTACACATAGAGACACAAAACAGACACGCACGCACATATCGACACACCCACAGATGAAACCACACAGGCAAAACTCCACACACAGTTAAGACCACTCAGACAATGTCAATATATCCCAGTGTGGAGATTGTTGCTCTTCTGGGGGCCCATTCTTGTCTGTTGCCTTACTGTGTCTGTACCCACCCTGGCTCTATAATGGAGGACAGAATAGGGGGAGAAAGCATGTTCTCTGTCAGTCCAGTGGGTAATAAGCAAATAAAATACTGAAACAGCACATTTCTACTTTCGTCACTAAGGGTTTCTGTGCATATCACGACGTGAAACACAGACAGTATATGATATGGACAGAACTGGATGGGTTTTGTATTTAAAAAAAAAAAAAGAAATCCCTCTCCCCCTTTTTCAGGTGGTGTGTCTCTTCCTCAAGCTCAGGTCCTGTACCAGGGGCCTGGGAGCTTGAGGGTTCTGTATCTTAGCTGTTGCTAGGACTGCACTCTTCTGGACAGAGACCTCAGATGTTGCTCCTGGAATCTGCTGGAGCCACTCTCCCAGTCTGGGGGTCACAGCCCCTAGTGTTCCTGAGACCACTGAGACTATTATGGATTTTACCTTCGAGCTAGTTCTTCCTTCAGCCCTTGGTCTTTCTCTGGCTTCTCGTGCTCTTTCTTCCTGATGTTGGCACCACTCGGGAATGCTGCATCGATCACCACTGCTGTCTTCTGTTCCTCGTCGACCGCCACAATATCTGGTTGGTTAGCCAGCACCTGCTTGTCAGTCTGGTACTTGAAGACCCACAGGATCTTAGCTCTGCCATTCTCAACCACCTTTGCAGGTGTCTCCCATGTGGACTTTGGTACTTCCAGTCTGTATTCAGTACAGATGTTCCTTTACACTATCCCAGCCACTTGGTTATGCCTTTCAGTGTATGCTTTCCCAGCTAGCATTTTACACCCTGCTACTAAGTGCTGGACTGTCTCGGGGGTGTCTTTGCACAGTCTGAATCTTGGGTCTTGTCTGGTTCGGTAGACCGCTGCCTCAACTGATCTGGTGCTGAGTGCCTGTTCTTGTGCTGCTATGATCAGAACCTCTGTGCTGTCCTTCAGTCCAGCCTTTTTCTAGCCACTGGTAGGATTTCTCGCTATTGGCTATGTCTTCTATCTGTCGATGGTACACCCCATGGAAGGGCTTGATCTTCCATGATACCTCCTCCTCCTCTTCTTCTTCTTCCTCCTCCGCACTCTCTGTCTTCTGCTGCCTGAGGCACTCACTCAGCAATTCATTCTGGGGGTGGGTGGGGGGGGGGGCTCTTTCTGATGTACTCATGGATTTTCCTGAGCCAAAACATTATGAACACCTGCCTAATATGCTGTTGCTCCTCCATGTGCCACCAAAACAGCACCAAACCGCCGAAGCATGGACTCTATGAGAGCCCTGAAGATGTCTTCTGGTGTCTGGCACCAAAACATTAGCAGCAGATCTTTCAAATCATGTAAGTTGCAAAGTGGAGCTGCCATGGATCAGACTTGTCAGTCCAGCACATCCCACAGATACTCCGTCTGATTGAGATGAGAAGAATTGGGAGGCCAGGCCAGCACCTTGAACACTTCATCATGTTCCTCAAACCATTCCTGAACAATGTGTAGAGTGTGGCAGTTATCTTGCTGAAAGAGGCCACTGCCATCAGGGAATACCGTGGCAATGGTATCCCCTGGTCTACCTGGAAAATGGTTTACCTGGTCTGACACAATGTTTAGGGAGGTGGGACATGTCAAAGTAACATCCATTTGAATGCCAGGATCCAAGGTTTCCCAGCAGAACATTCCCCAGAGTATCACTCTTCCTCCACCGGCTTGTCTTCCCACAGTGCACCCTGGTGCCATCACTTCCCCAGGTAAACAGCATACGCATACACGGCCATCCGTATGATCTAAAATAAAATGGGACTCAGCAGACCAGGAAACCTTCTTAAAATCTTCTGTGACTTGTGGCACAATAGATTTTCTGGTGGTTCGGACCAAATGGGATGACTTTGATGAGCCTTGGGTGCCCAGCACCCGGTCTTCTGTTTGTGGATGTTCCCTCCTTGGACCACTGCCGGTATGGTAGGAGCTCACCACCGCTGACCGGGAGCACCCCACAAACCTTGCTGTTTCAGAGACGCTCGGACCCAGTCATCTGGTCATAACAATGTGGGCCTTGTCAGAGTCACTCAGGTCTTTACTCCTGCCCATTTCTCCTGCATCCATCCCGTTGACTACCGGATCTGATTGTTCCCTTACCATCTAATCTACCCAGACCTTGACATGTGCCCTTGCTTGGACAAGATCAGTGTTATCCGGTTCACCCGTGAGTGGTCATAATGTTTTGGCTCATCAGTGTATATCCATATGCGTATGTACATGTGATTGTGTGGGAGTGGGCATGCCTGTGTGCGTGAACGTGTGCACTCGGTGTATATCGGTCCCGATCGATTACCGATTCCTGGCATCTCGACTGTCTGAGTGCTGCCACGGCAAACACAGTCATACACATAAATACACAAATATGCATACATTTACATGCACACACAGCAAGGCAGAAAATTTTGCATGCATACACACACACACACACACACACACACACACACACACACACACACACACACGTTTATAAGAAGCATAGATGTGCTGCTGTGGCGTGCGTCTGCTCCTCTACTGTGAAGGCCCGCATACAAATGCGGGCTCTCTGTTTACCCTCACTTCAGAGGGTCTCGGTGACCTATGACCTCTCTCCCACACACAGTACCTTTGAGGCTTTGGAGGTAAATGGTCCTTAAGTGTGGCAGCTTCTTCCCGTGTCGCCTGTCTCCCGGGTCCTCTGTGCCGGGGGAGGCGGCTGCAGACTATCGATCGTCTGGTCTATTCTCAGCTGAAGGGGACTGTGCGGTTTTGCAGGTCTTCTCTCTGCAGGGTCGGTTGCGCGGTCCCCGGTCCTGTAAGAAAAGCCTTTTTTCTTCTGGGACTTTCAAGGACGTCTTTCTTGTACTTTCACTCCGAGTTTTGCTCTGATATGCACGGCAGCCGCCGCCGCTCACAGAAGGTCATATTATTTATAAGTGGAAGGCTCAACATTTGCTAAACGGGCCGTGTCACTTTTAGCCGCCCGCCGAGCGTAGCGCCCGAACCGCACACGCCGGATGTGACACGACTGGAAATCACAGCCGCCGCCCGCCGTCTCGCTCAGTGGGGAGAGGGCCGGGCCACCACTTTGCAAACATGTCCTCATTCTGATGTTAACGGCTTGAATTGATCCTCGCAAAGGCTCTTGCCTCATTTCCGCCTCTTCCACATCCGATTCCTCTCTGCCTCGTTCATGCTCCAAAGCTTTTACAGATGTTTGATATCGGGGTTTAGTTATTAAAACTGGTTTTATTTTTACTCTTTCTTATTTGCTCTTATTCTTATGTTTTGCCTTGTCTGGGTTTTTTCTCTCTGTGAAGCACTTTGTAACATTGTTTTAGAAAAGTGCTATATAAATAAAATCATTATTATTATTGTATTATTGTTATTAGGCACCATGGTGGTGCAGTGGTTAGCGCAGTCGCCTCATAGCAAGAAGGTCCTGGGTTCGAGCCCCGAGGTAGTCCAATCTTGGGGGTCGTCCCGGGTCGTCCTCTGTGTGGAGTTTGCACAGCCTCTCATCAGGCCTACATGGCCTGAAAAGAGAGGCTGTGTAGGCCAACATTTTCATCATTCTCAGCTACACCCGCACATACTATCAGACCCTCTCACTCACACACATGCCATAGTAGTTTTTTGTGTGAACATGTATGTGCATGCATGTGTAGCCTATGTGTGTGTGTGTCTTGGTGCATGACTGTGTGTGTGTGAGAGTGTGTGTGTGTGTGTGTGTGTGTCAGTGCATTGCGTGTGCATAAGTGCTTGTGTATGTGTGTGCCTACGTGTTTGTTTGTCTGTGTGGGGGTGTAAATGGGTTTTGTGTGCAGGTTTATGTGTGTGCCTTTGTTAGTTTGAGTGCGTGTGTGTGTGTGTGTGTTTGTGTTTCTGATCTAATTCTTCCTCTCGAAAACAAATGTTGATTCATACTTTGCAAGCAGAATCCTGCCTCCGTCTTCCCTGGCGTGACCTTAAACCGCTGCCGGAGCCCGGCTAAACGCTGGCGGCTGCTGCGGGAACACGGTGTGGCTTGTTTTAGTTGAAGTGTGCTGCAAAAGAAAGAGAAAAGAAAACGAAAAACAGCAACAAACACACACACAGCCCGTTTCTGCCTTCAGTCTTTCTGGACGTGTCGAAAGCTCCTCTGGTACCTGCCTACGTTGCTCAAGGTTGCGTGTGTTTTTCTCCCTCTTTTGAACCAAATAAATAAATAAATAAATAAATACAGCTGTCGCCCACATACTGGTACTCTATTGTTTTAATGGAAAACGGAAAAGGGGCCCAGCCTTCGTTCAGGTCAGGCTGACATTGCCGGCGAGATGTGGCCAAGTCGCAAAACAGATGTTATTATTGTTATTATTATTATTATTATTATTATAGGGCAGATGTCACTTGATTGACAGCACTCGTCGTAATATGTGGGCTGTTCCCGAGTAGGGCGATCTTCTGGACTGCACGGATGTTGACGTTGCCTGGGATACGGTTGGCGAGCTTTTCCATCCCCTTCTTCGTGAGTCCTAGAGCTCCGATGACCGCTGGGGTTGTTTCGGGCTTCATACCCCACGTCCTGTTGATTTCAGTCTCCAGGTCTTTGTACTTGCTCACCTTCTCTGTCACTGTCTCCGAGGAGCTTCTGGCTGATGTTCGTGGCACTTCTCGGTCTTCTCGATCCTGCAAGTCCTGCAGATCTTCCAGTGCAGGTATGCTGCTGCCCTGTTGTGCCTGTACAAGAAACCATCGACCACATGGTGTCAGGCTGCCCAGAACTGGGCAGCCTGACACCATGTGGTCAATGGTTTCTTCGCACATTCCACAGTTTCTGCATTTTGGGTCTGCTCCATCTTGGATGACGTGGTGGTGGTAGGATCTGGTTGCCAGGCTCTGGTCTTGTGCAGCCATTCTCAGGCCCTCTGTCTCTGCTTTCAGCCCGGTGCTCCTCAGCCTATCTTTTGTTGGTCCACGTCTGCGTCTTTCATTGTGTTTGGGGACTTCTCATGCGTTGCTTTGTCCTCCCAGGGTGTTTTGCCTTCTGCCTCACTCGTTTGGCGTCGACGGTGGTGACCTCATTTCCTGTTGGCGGGGTTTCTGGCACGTCGAGCTCTTTCTTGAATTGTGCAGCTCCTTTACTGATGGATGTTTTACTATTCAGAGGAGTGGGTCATCTGTTGTTGTGATTATTATTATTATTATTATTATTATTATTATTATTATTATTATTATTATTATCTCTCTGCCTGATCCCAGTCACTCTATGTATATAGTCTTACTTCCCCACTGGCTTTTCACGTCTTTTCTCATACTCTCAGTTCATCATTTAGCATGATGAAGTTCTCGCATTATGAAGATTTTTTTTTTTAATTAGTACGTTTCCATTAAAAGTCTGTCCCCTATGCTTTCCACACCCCCTTGCCACTCTCTCTCTCTCTCTCTCTCTCTCTCTCTCTCTCTCTCTCTCTCTCTCTCTCTCTCTCTCTCTCTCTCTCTCTCTCTCTCTCTCTCTCTCTCTCTCTCTCTCTTCTTCTCCCGCTTGGCCGGCCAGTGTCATCTGCATATTATAATTGAGGTCAAGCTAATCGTTGATAGCATTCTCTGTCTCCATCCCAGCTGCAAATTGGCCATGCCGGGCCAGCCCTTTCTGCCCTCGCCCAGCCCATCATCCACTCTGCCCCCAGACACTCTGTATGTAAACTAGGCTAGGGATTGGACACACACATCATCGGCCGAGGTCCCTGTGTATAGGCCGGGCTTACTGTAAGTATTGCGAGGCAGATCAATGGCGGGGCCCGTCACTGGGGCGTTGGTCCTGGGGGGGGGGGGGGGGGTTGATAATGACACTGTAGGAGAAGGCCGCTTCATCTCCTCAGCCCACTCGGTGTAGTCGCCGCGCTCCCATGAATAAATCAAGTCCTATGTGTATGTGAAGGTGGCAGAAGACGCAATTTCACGCCGGAGAGCGTGCCGTCTTGTCGCTTTGATTCTCGCCAGTGCTTTTCTGATACAAGGGGGAAATTCATTGTGCTTTTCTCGCTATGTTTTGTGTCTCGTCCCACTCGGTCGTCCCTTCTCTCCAGCGTCTGATGACTTCCCTCACTCACAGGACGCCAAACGACATGTATGTGTGTCGTCTTAATGGCATCCTGCCTAGTTCCCTGCACAGAGCCACTCGCGAGCCTCTTTAGCGGCTCATCTCTGCTCGCCGGGGACCAGCAGGACCACCGTGGTGCGTCATCCAGAGAGGCAACTGAAGGAGATGAAGTCCAAAGTGAAGACAGGAGCAAGTTCGACGGTCCCATGTAGAAGCACATATGGGTTTGGTGCTGTACTACAAGGGTGGGCAACGTTGGTGCTGGAGAGGGCCACAACAAATGCTACCCTCACTACCCAAGGGCCAGATTGTGACCATGCACTTCCACCAGTGGGATACTTGTAACCCCATCGCTCAATTAACTAATTATTTTTCTACTAATTTAATGAAAAGAATGAAATACATACCGATAACCACGTTTTATTATACCAACATTTCTATTTAATGAGCTTCACAGAAACAAAACGTACACATTCCTGAGTGACATACCATTATTTCAATGCGATGGGGTCTCAAAAATCATCATTCAGTAATGGTGCAAAAGGGGGCGTCCGGGTAGCGTGGCAGTCTATTCCGTTTCCTACTAACACGGAGGTTCGAATCCCCGTGTTGCCTCCGGCTTGGTCGGGCGTCCCTGCAGACACAATTGTCTATGTCTGCGGGTGGCAAACCTGATGTGGATATGTGTCCCTTGGCTGCAGTAGCGCCTCCTCTGGTCAGTCTGGTGGCTGCAGTAGCGCCTCCTCTGGTCAGTCCGCGCGCCGGTTCTGGGGGGAGGGGGAACTGGGGGGGGAAAGCGTGATCCTCCCACGCGCTACGTCCCCCGGCGAAACTCCTCACTGTCAGGTGAAAAGAAGTGGCTGGCGACTCCACATTTATCGGAGGAGGCATGTGGTAGTCTGCAGCCTGGAAGAGTGGGGTAATTGGCTGGATACAATTGGGGAGAAAAGGGGGGAAATAATAATAATAATAATAATAATAATAATAATAATAATAATAATAATAATAATGGTACAAAAGTTAACACTCACACTAAGTGCAACAACTAATATGTTTGTAGTGCATTTCTACTCTGCCCTCCCGTTCCACGATGTGTCAAATAAACATGCAGTTAGCTCAAAATGGTAAATGGACTGCATGTTATACGGCACTTTTCTAGTCTACCGACCACTCAGAGCTTTTTTTTACATTGTCTGCCTCACATTCACACACACATTCATACACCGATGAAGCTACTGAAACTCACCCACAGGTGGATCAGTATAAAGTTCTGTCTTAATGAGACACGTATGGTCTCTGTTTATGCATCCAGCCTGCATGAACTGGAAGAGTTTCCTCTTGTCAGCCTGATTCTCTCTTCTGACTTGATGTGCTTCCTTGTTGAGAAGCTGCTCTCGCTGATGACATAAGTGCTCCCAAACACGCCGGCCGCTGAGAGTGCAAAATCCCCCAGGAGTGGAAAGCGGGACTTGGGTAGTAGGCTCCAAAATGAAACTCCTCTCTCATTGCACTTTGCTTGAAAGAGGTGGTCTGACTGTAGTTCGTAAAGTTCAAGCTGCAACTCTGGGGGGGTTGCTCGCTGGCGGCAGCGGAGAGGGCGGGTCAGTGAATAATGCAGTTCGTGGCTGCGCGGCGTGGAAATCTTGAAAGCGTTCCTTGAACTGCGTCCGCAGTGTTTCTGTGTCTGCTCTGTACTTGAGAAACGTTTTCTCACATTCGGGGACATCTTCGCGCATCTCTTCACAGGCAGGGAAATGTGCCACATTTGGATGGTGGGATGAAAAGCCTTCTTTGAACAGGGCTGATTTACGCTTAAGTGCGATCATGTGCGCATAGAGATCCGGCACAGTTTGGCCTCTTCCCCGCAATTGCATGTTAAGGTGATTAAGATGCGAGGATTAAGATGCAGCAAGAAGGTCCTGGGTTCGAGCCCCAGGGTTGTCCAACCTTGGGGGTCATCCCGGGTCATCCTCTGTGTGGAGTTTGCATGTTCTCCCCGTGTCTGCGTGGGTTTCCTCCGGCTGCTCCGGTTTCCTCCCACAGTCCAAAGACATGAAGGTCAGGTGGATTGAACTTTCTAAATTGTCCCTAGTGTGAATGTGTCTGTCCTGAGATGGACTGGTGACCTGTCCAGGGTGTTTCCCTACCTTCTGCCCAGTGGCTGCTGGGATAAACTCCAGCATCCCGTGAGCCTAATTAGGATAAGCAGCTTCGCCAATGGAACGGAATGGAGAAAAGGTGCAAGGCCGCAAGAAAGGCCATGTCACAGAGACAATCTGTACCCCCGAGTTTACTGCAGTAAGCACTCGTATCACGTCGAACCCTGTCCTCCAAGGACACTGGGATTCCAGTGCGCAGTGCGAAAAACCTCTCCGAGCACTTCCCGCTGCTCATCCATCTGATCTCAGTGTGCATCTGTAAATCCCCGTAAGCGGCACTCACTTCATCCAAAAAGGCTACAAACTTCCTATGATTGAGAGACCTGTTTCCCCCTCGAATGAGATTGGTAACCTTGGTAACTAAATCCATGACACGGCTGAAGTTCATCGGCTTGGCACAGAGGGCCCCCAGTAACATCAAAATGAAATAGGATTTAGCCTGTGATAAAAAGTTCCACAAATAAAACCCACATTCATAACCATGTGTTAATAGTTCACTAGCAGTGACGTTAGCCACCTGGTGTATGATGCAGTGCAGTGCTGGACAGTCAGTGGAACAATTTATTTGTCATCTCATTCGTGTATTTGTGTACACAAAAGAGACAACATTTTGTTTCTCCCAGCCAACAGCAACACAAAAGACATAACCATATCCAATAAAACAGAACGACAACAACACAGTCTATTCAGTAAATTTGCAACACAGTCCAAAAATGTCTCTGTCCAGAGAGCAAACGCCAGCCATGATGACTGTCGGAACTGCCGGTCTGCACGGGCCAGCAGTCGGCCTAGCCCGCTCCGCTTCCGCATCCTTTCAGACCGCCCTCGGTGTTTCCTCCTCGGACGTAGCTCCAGGCAAGGGCCGTGGTCCCTGGGCCTACAGCAGGGGTCCCCAATAGGCGGCCCGCGGGCCACGTCCGGCCCGCGACGGGTTGATTTATGGTCCGCGAGAATTTTTGGAGAAATGCCAGAAGGAAGATTTTTTTTTATTTCCCTACCAAAAAAAAAAATAATTTCTTAGTAAAGGTAAGACTAGTAATATATCGTAAAATCTCTGTTTAAATTATAATACCTGCAACGTATCGACACCAAAACAAACTAACGAACAACATGCTGCTGGAGGTTGAGTGGCCCGTGGTTTTAAAAGTGGCCTTAAAAGTGGCCCGCTATGAAAAGTAATTGGGGACCCCTGGCCTACAGGATGCAGCAGACCCGGCTACCCCAGCCGATCCAACACCAGCTCTCCCAGCCAGACACCTTCGACACGCCTTCCCGCACTCCACACGACGACACAAATGCAGACACAAACAAAAACACTGCACAGTCGATGCTAGGCGAGGCTGCCGCCAGATGGCCCTCGGGGTTATCGTGCCGGTCTGCGTGGGCTACCAGTTAGCTTAGCCTGCCCCACTCCCGCGTCTTGTCAGACCACCCTCGGTGTTTCCTCTTCGGGCGCAGCTTCAGGCAGGGCCATGGCCCCTCGGCCCACAGGAGGCAGCAGACCAGGCTCTCCCAGCCATCAAACGAAATCGACGATCCCAGACATAATTCTTCACACGATGACACAAACTGAGACGTAGACGTAGACGTGGACAGAGATGCTGCATAGTTGACACTGGGTTGGGCCGCCGCAAACGCGGGCTCGCGCCGCCATCCTCCCACACCGGAAGGTCAATGCCGCTCTGTTGGAGGAGCCCAGCAAATCTAGTGCGGTTTCCTTGCATTTGTGGTACGCCATCGGTAACAACAGCTGAGAGTTGCCAAAGCCCCCATGCTCACTTGACAGCACTTTGAATGGCGTTGAAAACGTCCTTGCCCTTTGTGTCGTCATGCAAGGACACCAATTTCAATAACTCCTCGTGCACTTCAAATGAACTGTCAGTGGCTCTTGTGTAAATGAGAAGCTGGCTAACATCCATCACATCCTTACTCTTGTCCAACGCCAAGGAGAAGTACTTGCAGTCATGCGTGACTTGTTTAGCGCTCCCTCGACATATTTGTGAATGGCGGAAATTCTTCGCGTCTCTGTGCCGCGCAACAGATGGGCCACTTCAAAGTTCTTAGCCATGTTATCATCTCCAAGAGCCTTAGCCGTCTCTGCTGCACATAGCTTCACTGTTTCGCCATCTGACAAGAGCTTCTTGGCTTTAGCCAGCTCAAGAGAAACAGCAGAAGAGGCCTTGAGAGAGGGCTCCTGTGTAGACGTGGCTTTGGTAAGAAGGCTCTGCTGTCGGTGTGTTATTCCTTTGAGGTCAGCGATGATGGCGGCTCTGGCACCTCCGGTGTACATGCCATATTTGTCTTTGTGCGTGGTATTGTAGTGGCGACTCACATTGAAATCCTTCATGGCTGATTTTGTTTCCAGACAAACTAAACGCATAAGTTTGCCTTTGAATTCGGTAAAAATATGTTCTGTTTCCCGTCTTGCCTGGAAGACGTGGTTCTCCGGGCCAAGTTCCCGGAGAACCATGTCTTGAGGACCATGTCATTGAGGAAGAAGCCCACCGAGACCATGTGCAACTAATTGCTTGGATACAGGCCTCTTGTGTTTTGAGAGAGCGCCCTCTATCAGTGGACAGTGTAATTACAATTGGGATCCGGTGCAGATGTGGTCAAATGGCCCGCTTGCTTCCTGTGAAACCAACAGTTTATTGATATTTGGAAATTGACCCGTACTGAGTGAGGACGTGGGCCGAATGTGGCCCACGGGCCGCCAGCTGCCCGTGTCTGCTATACTATATACTAGCCTACTAGTTCAAAACCTATGTCTTTACTCCTCACCATTTTACTGACTACAGCAGACATCAATTCCTCATGGGGCGGCACGGTTGCGCAGCGGTTAGCGCGGTCGCCTCACAGCAAGAAGGTCCTGGGTTCAAACCCCGGGGTTGTCCAACCTTGGGGGTCGTCCCAGGTCGTCCTCTGTGTGGAGTTTGCACGCTCTCCCCGTGTCTGCGGCGGGTTTTCTCCAGGTGCTCCGGTTTCCCCCACCATCAGAAAGACATACATGTTCGGGTTAATACTCCTGTCTGTGCCCCTGAGCAAGGCATGGCGAGACCAACTGGAGTTGGTTCCCGGGTGCTGCACGTCTGCTGCCCACTGCTCCTAGCTACACAGCTAGGATGGGTTAAACGCAGAGCGTAATTTCCCCACAGGGATCAATAAAGTATCTCAAACTCATATATATATATATATATATATATATATATATATATATATATATATATATATATATATATATATATTCTCACCATTTTACTGACTACAGCAGTCACTGGGCGGCAGGCGGGGAGACACCTTGGACAGGCCGCCAGGCTGTCACACAGGGCTGACATACACACACACACACACACACACACACACACACACACACAAATACACACAAACACAGACACCTAGGGACAATTTAGTATGGCCGACTCACCTGACCTACATGTCTTTAGACTGTGGGAGGAAACCCACACAGACACGGGGAGAACATGCAAACTCCACACTGAGGACGACCCGGGACGACCCCCAAGGTTGGACTACCCCGGGGCTCGAACCCAGGACCTTCTAGCTGTGAGGCGACCGTGCTAACCACTGAAAATGGCAAATAGGAAATAGGAAAATAGACCATAGCGTGAGCTGTCTTTCCATCAATGCTGGCTATATTTAACACACACACACACACACACACAGACACACACACACACCCCGTCCTCTCCTTGTGACTGGAGTATTCGTAGCAGAGGGGTGATTAGCCGCTTTAATCGCTCTCCTTTAATCTCGCATCCTTTCCGCCCTCGCGTTGCCTCTCTGCTGTAATGGAGAGCCCAACTTTAGCTCCTGCACACCGTGCTGACAAACGCCCACCTCCATTCGGCTCACAATGACTAACGGGCTCGCCGTTTGGGGCTGGGCTGGTCATGGTGGGCTGGTCATGGTGGGCTGGTCATGGTGGGGTGGTCATGGTGGGGTGGTCATGGTGGGGTGGTCATGGTGGGCGGGTCATGGTGGGGTGGTCATGGTGGGGTGGTCATGGTGGGCTGGTCATGGTGGGCTGGTCATGGTGGGGTGGTCATGGTGGGCTGGTCATGGTGGGGGGGTCATGGTGGGGTGGTTGACAGTGATGATTTTTTGGGTCTTTATTTACTTCTTTTTCGTCCCTAAATCACTCGTATTGTTCTCTGTAACAATGACGCTATGGTGGCTTCCGTTCTTGTTTTGTTTTTTGTGGGGGGGGGGTTTCCCCTTTTTTCCCCAATTGGTATCCGGCCCATTACCCCACTCCTCCGAGCCGTCCCGGTCGCTGCTCCACCCCCTCTGCCGATCCGGGGAGGGCTGCAGACTACCACGTGCCTCCTCCCATACATGTGGAGTCGCCAGCCGCTTCTTTTCACCTGACAGTGAGGGGTTTCACCAGGGGGACGTAGCGCGTGGGAGGATCACGGTATTCCCCCCAGTTCCCCCGCCCCGAACAGGCGCCCTGACTGACCAGAGGAGGCGCTAGCGCAGCGACCAGGACACACACCCACGTCCGGCTTCCCACCTGCAGACACGGCCAATTGTGTCTTTAGCTTTAGTTTTTGCTGCTTTATTCCGTATCCACTTCCTGTTGTTGTTTTTTTTCTTCCTTTTGCATTGATTTAGTTTTTATTGTGTTTTTTTTACAGTATGTGTGTGTTAATGTGTGTGTATGTGAGTATGTGTGTGTTAATGTGTGTGTATGTGAGTATGTGTGTGTTAATGTGTGTGTATGTGAGTATGTGTGTGTTAATGTGTGTGTATGTGAGTATGTGTGTGTGTTAATGTGTGTGTATGTGAGTATATGTGATTGTTAATATGAGTGTATGTGTGAGTGTTAATGGTAGTGTGTGTGTGTGTGTTAATTGCTCTTGTTAGTGTGTGTTTAATTCTGTCTTCTGGGGGGTTTGTAGTTGTCTAAACCTGTCCCGCTCAGTGTGTTGTGCTGCTTCCAGAAACCGATGGGTCGAGTTTTTGAGCAAAGCAACAACTAAAACAATGCTCTCTTCAACGGCTTGAGACTACTCCCGTCTACTGTAGGTCACAACAGGTGGTGTAGCAGCCTGACTGAAACAGGTGGTGTAGCAGCCTGACTGAAGGAGCTGTGCGGGTAGTGTAGCAGTCTATTCTGTTGCCTATCAACACGGGGATCGCCGGTTCGAATCCCCGTGTTACCTCCAGCTTGGTTGGGCGTCCCTACAGACACAATTGGCCGTGTCTGCTGGAGGGGAGCCAGATGTGGGTATGTGTCCTGGTCACTGCACTGGCGCCTCCTCTGGTCGGTTGGGGCGCCATTTCAGGGGGTGAATGGAGGAGGGGAATAGCGTGATCCTCCCACGTGCTACATCCCCCCTGGTGAAACTCCTCACTGTCAGGTGAAACGAAGCGGCTGGCGACTCCACATGTATGGGTGGAGGCGTGTGGTAGTCTGCAGCCCTCCCCGGATCAGCAGCAGAGGGGGTGGAGCAGCGACCGGGACGGCTCGGAAGAGTGGGGTAATGGGCCGGGTACAAGTGGGGAGAAAAAGGGGAGAGATAACATGAACCCTTTTCTGAGCCATTTGAAAGGACTCTTACACAGCCACAGTGAGGACAGATAGGGACACGTGAGTGACGCCCCCTGTCGGCCAGATTAAGCTGAAAATCATTCAAGTTTGATCGTGCGCGTAGGCGGATTATGAGACAACGGGCCCCTGGGCGTGGAAAGCCCCCCGCACATGAACACAATTAACGCCAACAGCGTGTAAACCAGCATCCACCCGCAGGACTTCAGCGGCTCTGCTATTGATATGAATATCTAAGCCCTTTGACTATGTGACCAGAAATGCAAACACAATAACAGCAACTTCACACAGAGGCTCTGGCTCGGGGGAGGGGGGGGGCCTGAGCCCTCTGGCCCCCGGGCCCCGGTCGGCCCGTTTGGTAATCCAGCCACGATTTGGTGCAGCGGGTTTTCACACGACCCTCTTCCACGGAGCGCTGGACCAAGGCCGAGGGAGGACGAGCCACGTCTCTCGGACTTTGAAGCCGTCTGGTCTGGTCCTCTGTTCGGGCTAATGGAGCTGCTTTCCGTCCCGAAAAGAAAAGGGAGGGGGGGGGGAGCCCTGCGGGATCCAACCTCTGAAATAGTAATGTATGATTCAAATTGAAGCCGAATACAAAACGTACATCAAAAAAGACTTTGGACCATGAGCTGATACCGATTACTGCCGGGCACCATGGAAACAGTTCCCACCATGGGATAAAAGGGCCACAGTGGAGGGCATTCAAAATGGGATTTTACTGGGACGTTTCAGGGACAAAGCTGGCACCCTTATCCACACTTGCTTAAAGGTCGAATCTGTAATAGTGTCAAACAGTGGCCCCTAGGCGCATGCGCCCCCTGGCTACACAGGCCTGCGGGGCAGTTTGCAGGAGATTCGCAATAATTTAACATCCACGTAGCCCAAAGAGAGACGAAACCCAGACCAGGTCTTTAGGGGGCGAGTCCACCTTCAGACCAATGAGAACAACACCATGACTCTAACTGTAGCAGTCTACCATCACAATAAAAGTCAAAATGTCGGGTGTCCAGGTAGTGTAGCGGTCTATTCCGTTGCCTACCAACACAGGGATCGCTGGTTCGAATCCCCTCCAGCTTGGCTGGGCGTCCCTACAGACACAATTGGCCCCGTCTGCGGGTGGGAAGCTGGATGTGGGTATGTGTCTTTGTTGCTGCACTAGCGCCTCCTCTGGTCGGTCGGGGTGCCTTTTCAGGGAGGGAGGGGGGAATAGCATGATCCTCCCACGCGCTACGTCCCCCTGGCGAAACTCCTCACTGTCAGGTGAAAAGAAGCGGCTGGCGACTCCACATGTATCGGTGGAGGCATGTGGTAGTCTGCAGCCCTCCCCGGATCGGCAGAGGGGGTGGAGCAGCGACCGGGACGGCTCGGAAGAGTGGGGTAATTGGCCGGATACGACTGAGCAGAAAAAGTGGGGGGGGCGGAGTCAAAATTTCACAATGCTGTTAATATTTATTTAGGCCTTATTTTTTCTTCTGCCAGAAAGGAGCGATTCATATTCAGATTTTACAGTGTTTCAGAAAGAATAGATCAATATGTTAGATTGCGTCACGCCCGACTGGAGTTGAAAAGTCGTCACAAGTCAGCAGCGTCAAGTCCGAGTCGTTACCCTCTGAAGTCCGTGACAAGTTGGTTCCTGTAACTGTTACGGTGCCCCTGCTGTTTGTTTATTTGTTTGTTTCTTTGTTTATTTCTCATGTAGTATCAAAGAAAAGCTTTCGCGATCTTTCGTGACACGTGGTGAAAATAAAGATACATGTAATTGCGTGTCAGCCGCGTCAAAGGGAACACATCTGCAGACTCCATTTACTGGGGACAGAGGAGCAGGAGGGAGCACGAGCTAGCTAACGTTAGCTAACGTTAGCTCCCGATGTTAGCTCACAACCAGGTTTTAAAGAAAGAGTTTTCTCAGTCTGAAAGCGTCAAAAGTTTACAGAGAAGTCAGCACTGAACCTCATTATACGACGACTTTAATGCATAGTAAAAAAGATGAAAATGGAAACAAAAGATACACTGTAACCGACACAGTACAGCTGGGATACATTATTCATTCTATTAGAACAACTCAAAGCGAGTTTGGATCTTGTTGCTTTGTCTCTTGACCTCGCCGCTACTTTCCGTCTTTTCTCCAGCTCGGCCTCGCGCTGGCGGGGCCTTGGTTTGTTGGGGAACAGTTCTTACGTTGGTGATCTTTAGAGCAATTATGAAACCCACACACCACACCAGAACGGTCCGGTTCGTTTTAGGAATGTGGATATCTACATTGAGACGTGTACGAGTTCAATATGGCTGCCGTGGAGACCAGAACCGGGGCAGGGAGTGTGAGTAAAACAGCATTGTCAATTAGGCTGCAATCCATTTTCTCTGTGTGTGTGTGTGTGTGTGTGTGTCTGTGTGTGTGTGTGTGAGAGAGAGAGAGAGAGAATGAGCGAGAGAGAGAGAGGAGAGAGAATGAGCGAGAGAGAGAGAGAGAGAGAGAGAGAGAGAGAGAGAGAGAGAGAGAGAGAGAGAGAGAGAGAGAGAGAGAGAGAGAGAGAGAGAGCGAGAGCAAGAGAGAGAGAAAGCGAGCGAGAGAAAGCGAGCGAGAGAAAGCGAGCGAGAGAAAGAGCGAGCGACAGCAAGAGAGATCGAGAGAGGGGGAGAAAGAGAGAGTGAAAGAGCGAGAGAGGAAGATACAGTGCGAGAATGTGTTGTTCTTTGTGTGGTTGCCTAGGTTTACTTTTTCTCCTTGGTGCTGGAGAGATGAATTATTGATGTTCGATGGCGCCATATGAGGCTCTATACTCTGATCTCTCTCTCTCTCTCGCTCTTCCTCGCTCGCTCTCCCTCTCTCGATCTCTAAGTATCTCTAATTATTTACTCGAGTAGAGCTCAGGAGAACTAGAGCCTGTGTCATCTTGGGAAAGACTACAACACAAGTTCTGGACCTGCCAACATGATAGATGGCAATACAAACACAGCCAAAGGAAAATGACCCTGGAGTTAAGAGAAGAGGCAGTCCCCTTTTAACAGTGGGATAACTTTAATCAATATTTCGTTTTGTTTTGTTTTGTTTTGTTTTTTTTTTTGGTTGTGGGGTGCTCCTGGACAAGGTGCCAAAAGCTGATTAGATCAGGTCTGGTCTGGTCAGTGTCTCCTCCACCGGCCTCCCCGACTCGCGACTGACCATCATTTGAAGAACCCACCTTAAGAAATACCAATGGTGAATTATTTATCGGTGGGATATTGACAAAATGTCTTGAGTTTTGCGGTTTACCCTTTGCTGCAGTCTGTGGATGGGAAGGTTTGTTTCTCGGCCCGGGATGGAGCCGCTGCCGCTCACCACTTGTTTTCCCGATTCTCTTACATCAGCACCATCCAGCAAGCACAGTGTGGGCTCCGATGCACTCTTAATATATATATATATATATATATATATATATATATATTCTCTGCACACACGCACGCACACACACACACACACACACACACACACACATACTCGCTAATCTATACTTGTGGGGCCCCCTCATTGACTACATTCATTTCCTACCCCTTAACCCTAACCTTAACCACACAAACTACATGCCTAACCCTAACCCTAACCCTTACCCTAACCTTAACCTAACCCTGATTCTAACCTTAACCCTAAAACCAAGTCCTAACCCTAACCCTTACCCTAACCTTAACCTAAGCCTGATTCTAACCTTAACCCTAAAACCAAGTCCTAACCCTAACCCTTACCCTAACCTTAACCTAACCCTGATTCTAACCTTAACCCTAAAACCAAGTCCTAACCCTAACCCTTACCCTAACCTTAACCTAACCCTGATTCTAACCTTAACCCTAAAACCAAGTCCTAACCCTAACCCTTACCCTAACCTTAACCTAACCCTGATTCTAACCTTAACCCTAAAACCAAGTCCTAACCCTAACCCTTACCCTAACCTTAACCTAACCCTGATTCTAACCTTAACCCTAAAACCAAGTCCTAACCCTAACCCTTACCCTAACCTTAACCTAACCCTGATTCTAACCTTAACCCTAAAACCAAGTCCTAACCCTAACCCTTACCCTAACCTTAACCCAACCCTGATTCTAACCTTAACCCTAAACCCAAGTCCTAACCCTAACCCTTACCCTAACCTTAACCTAACCCTGATTCTAACCCTAACCCTAAAACCAAGTCCTAACCCTAAAATAGACCCCTTTACTTGTGGGGCCCCATGAAATGGCCCCACAAGGTAGGTGGTTTCTGGTTTTTCTATTGTAATGGGGACATTTGATCCCCATTAGGATAGAAGAACATGGTACACACACACACACACACACACACACACACACACACACACACACACACACACACACACACAGCATTGCTGCTCGCTCCTACATAATTGCACACACACAAATTGTTGGCACCCAGATGCGGTCATTTGCCTGCATATATACAAATGCAGTGTCGATTTCTGCTTCTATTGTGTGTCTGTCTCTCTTATTAACACATCTTATTTACACACACACACACACACGCATGCGTGGACACGCACACGTAACGAAAAACACATACACACAAAGCTGTGTAGAAACTCATGGTAATTAGAGTCGGGCATGCTTCCGGTGTTCTGTGCTGAGGACGGTGCAGCGGCCTGATCATTACACGTCACCATGGAAACGGTCATCACCATGGAATAAAACCCGACAGCGGAGGGTTTCTAAAATGGGGTTTTACAAGAACATTTCAGGGAAAAAGCTGGCGCTCTTTTTCTTTGCCCCCTTTTCACCCCAGTTGTACTCGGCCAATTACCCCACTCTTCTCCCGGTCGCTGCTCCACCCCCCTCTGCTGCTGATCCGGGGGGGGGGCTGCAGACTACCACATGCCTCCTCCCATACATGTGTAGCCGCCAGCCGCTTCTTTTCACCTGACAGGGAGGAGTTTCACCAGGGGGATGTAGCACGTGGGAGGATCACGCTATTCCCCCCCAGTTCCCCCTCCCCCCTGAACAGGCGCCCCAACCGACCGGAGGAGGCGCTAGTGCAGCGACCACGACACGCACCCACATCCGGCTTCCCACCCGCAGACACGGCCAATTGTGTCTGTAGGGACGCCCGACCAAGCTGGAGGTAACACGGGGATTCGAACCAGCGATCCCCGTGTTGGTAGGCAGTGGAATAGACCGCCACGCCACCCGGACCCCCGAAAAGCTGGTTCTCTTATCCAGACTGACTTAAAGCTAGAATCTTTAATAGTGTCAAAGTGTGGCCCCTGGGAACATGAGCGCACTCTGCTTTGCTGCATTGTTTGTTGGTGTGGTCTGGTTTCTGGACATGTGTGTGTTTGACTTGAACGCTAAACGCCGTTTGGTGCGGATTCTACCTTTCAAATAAAGCAGTGTGCAGGAGATTTACAATAATTTAACATCCACGTAGCCCAAGGAGCGACAAAGCCCAGACCAAGTCTTCAGGGGGTGAGTCCAACTTCAGACCAATGGCACCAAAACTTGTGTAAAGACTGACGCCAGAACCATGCAGGTCCAGTTAAACACCATGGCTGATCCTGTGGTAGTCTGTCCCAGAAAGTTGAAACAATTCATGTGGACACAACGTTTATTGAGAGAAACGTTCCATCACTCATCTAAGTGACCTCTCCAAGTGTCCCCACCCGTATAAACAATACAGGGGCCGCAGGTGTCCCCACCCTTATAAACAATACAGGGACTGCAGGTACCCCCACCCTTATGGGGGTACTGTGGCGAGCCGGCGTGGGAGAACGAGTCGAGAGGCAGGGATCTCTTTTTAATCACAACTACCGTGACCCCATACGCCGCTCGACCCCGGAAGTGCTCTTTTATCCACACCAGCCAGAACGGACCAGAACTGATGACAACGTAACGAGCCCCGCCCCCCATGTCTCAAGTGGCGACATCAGTCTCAGTCACGGTCCTACAGTCAGTCAGTCAGTAAACGGTCTCCTACTTGGTCTGAGTCGAACCCCCAAAACAACGACGCAAGAATAACCACAACATGAACACCACATCATGAAAACACAATTTTAAATCTGACATCAACACTCCCATCAGCCATTGCGCTCCCCCAGCGCAGAAACACCACCGACAGTCAGAGCGACCGCCGCCCCCGGTCGCTACAGTATGACGTCATTGTTTTGTTTGCGAGGCGCGTGTGTAGCGGATGTGGAATGGAGTGTGTACTCACTTGATTATTAAACATGTACATTCCACACAGCCCCGCCCACTGTACAAAATAAAGGTACGTTGTTATTTTGTTGCATTTGTACGTTAGGAGGGCGGCACGGGGGCGCCGTGGTTAGCGCAGTCGCCTCACAGCAAGAAGGTGCTGGGTTCGAGCCCCGGGGTAGTCCAACCTTGGGGGTCGTCCTCAGTGTGGAGTTTGCATGTTCTCCCCGTGTCTGCGTGGGTTTCCTCCGGGGGCTCCGGTTTCCTCCCACAGTCCAAAGACATGTAGGGCAGGTGAACGCGCCATACTAAATTGCCCCTGGGTATGAATGTGTGCGTGTGTGCGTGTGCACGTGTGATGGCATGGCGGCCTGTTCAGGGTGTCTCCCCACCTGCCACCCAATGACTGCTGGGATAGGCTGCAGCATCCCCACGATTCTGAAAGCAGGCTAAGCGGTTGGGATAATGGATGCATGGATGGATGGATGGATGGATGGATGGATGGATGGATGGATGGAAGGCTGTACCTTAGGAAAAGTTAGGAGTGCTGTTTGGTGTAAGATGTTACACAGCCACCTGCCACTCTCGAGTGGGGCTGCAGCCCCCCCCCCCTGCCTCCTTCCCGCGCTAATGGCGAAATTAGAAACAAAACGACATTGAATTGAATTCCAGTCACATCGGAAGGGGAGCGTGGGAGTGTTTCCAGCACGTGAGAAAACAGGCTTTACGGAGAACGGGGATATAAGGCCAGGCACTTCCGAGAACGATGAAACGAGTCTTTCCCGGCCTGGCTGGAAACGTACACTCGCACCCGTCTGTGTGTTTGCGTTGCTAATAGCCGCCGTGACATTCAGAGCATGAACGGCGGCCTCATTACGGAGGACAGACTGTGCCGATGCCCGCAGAGGTCAGCAGGCTTGATTAGACAGATTAGAGACAATAAGTGACTGGGAGACACAACGAGGGACAAAGGGAAAGAAAGCAAAAGAAGAAAATGAGTAAAAATAACGAGATTAAGAGGCAACGGGGGGGGGGAGGGGGGGGAGGGAAAATGTGCAAGTGTGAAGAAGTGACCAGTGCTTAATGTGCGGGACCAGAACAGCGGCTGGAGGCATCGCCATGTGCAGATCACGGCCGTCCCCAGGCTGCACACGCAGAGCAGAGGAGGTCCGTGAGTCTGATTCCGACCCATGCATGGTAAAATACTGAACCGGAGTATCTGTTAGCGCCACGCCAGCGTCACCGAGCAGCCAGCAGAGCAGTCAGTCCCATTGCCCGAGACACGGCTGCCATTACAGTACCTCAGCATGTCAGAAACTGATCAAAATATGGTTGCCATTTATTTACTCATTCATTGTGGTTTCGTTTTCAATCGATACTTATCAGGGCAGGCAGGAGATTTCTATTTTTTATTTTTATACAGCTGTTCCGGACAGCCTTCAGTTTCCGTTGCTCTAGGGTAAGACTTACCTACCCCCTTCTCCTCCTCTGGTTAAGAGAACAAATTGGCAACTTAAGGGTGAAGGGAACAAATTAACTATTTCAGGCTTATTTGTTTATTTATCTAATTTAATGTGATTTAATTTTGTCAAGTCAAGTCCATTTCATTTGGATAGGCCAATATCACAAATTACAAATTTGCCTCAGTGGGCTTAGCAGCAACACAACACAACACAGGTCACAATTGTGTGACCTGGGTTGGATGGAAAGAATGAAATGGTGAAGGACAGAACTTACGGCTTTGTCATTTGCACATTGATACTCTATCAGGGATGCGCAACATGATCCAGAAAGGGCCGTTGTGGGTGCAAGTCTCTGTTCCGACCAAGCCGTTACACACCTGATTCTATTAGTCAACCAATAGTCTGTGATAAGGACCTTGATTTGTGGACTCACGTGTGTAACTGCTTGGTTGGAACAAAGACCTGGACCCACACCGGCCCTTTCTGGACCATGTTGCCCATCCCTGCATTTAATTCATCGTATCTTGTTTCTCACACAGCCACGTTCCTCATTTAATGAGCCTCCCACCATACATACATATATATATATATATATATATATATATATATATATATATATATATATATAAGGAGTTTATTGTGCCTGGGGCCATCTTTACCTGGCCCGTTCGTCAGCGCACTTCAGTACCTCTCATCCCCTCTAATGCCTGCTTCAGTCTCTTCCCCCATCATCCCCCGCTCTGTTGCATTTTCACCTTCATTTCCGTGCGAGGAATGAAAGTAGGATCGAGGGCTGAGTGAATGGAATATGGTGGTTGTGCAGGTGACCAGGGACAGTCTACACACTGGAAAGAAAGAAATGCAGAGAGAGAGAGAGAGAGAGAGAGAGAGAGAGAGAGAGAGAGAGAGAGAGAGAGAGAGAGAGAGAGAGAGAGAGAGAGAGAGAGAGAGAGAGAGAGAGAGAGAGAGTTGGACTAAAATAATAGAGTGTGTGGAACGTGAGAATAGCCGATGGTAAAGGAAGTGAATAGAAGATTAAGGAAATCGAAAAAGCGTGAACAACATGGAAGGCGAGAGACGTAATATGAAAGGTCCAGTGTGTCATTTGGCAGACGTAGTATGTCGTCCCTGTGCACCTGCGTTGCTACATGCGGACCTGCATATTTAACCCAGGCGATTTGACTCACAGCTTGTGAAGCGGGGATGATATCCGCCAGATAGCACAAGATTTGCTCTGGTAACTGTTCAGCTGTACAGCAGCCTCCTCTCTGCTCGCCTCCTGTCGAACACCCTCTTCAGCATACACGGCTCTCCCGGCATGCTCTCCTCCTCTAATGAAGGCCCTTCTGGAAAGGTCACCCCGGCTCTCGGTTACCAGGGGAAACAAAGACATCGTCAACAGATTTAGACGTGACACTGAACGATCACATCGAGGCGAGTTCTCAGCCGAGTTTGGGTAGAAGGTTTTTAGAAGAACAAGTCTGTTCAGAGGAAACGCAACACTCCTGCACTCTTCCTCACACCACATTCAAACTTTACTCAAAAATATGTAGTGTGGCTCCGCTGCGACTATGGCACAGTAATCCTCCTAGGCATTAGCACAACGTATTCCTGGAAATGTATTATGTTTGGTGCCATGTTGGCTATTTGCATTAGTTTTACATTTAACAATTTTGAGTATTGTTTGAGTAGCCTATCTGACGGGGTGGGGGGGGGCAATGGACGTGCGTGCCCCAGGGCCCCCTGGTGGGTTTATCCGGCCATGCGCCAGCCGCTTCTTTTCACCTGACAGTGAGGAATTTCGCCAGGGGGACGTAGCATGTGGGAGGATCACGCTATTTCCCCCCAGACAACCCCCTCCCCCATCAGGTGCCCAACTGAACAGAGGAGGCGCTAGTGCAGCGACCAGGACACATACCCACATCTGGCTTCCTACCTGCAGGGACGGCCAATTGTGTCTGTAGGGACGCCCGACCAAGCCGGTTGGTGTGTCATGTCAAAGCTGCTACGTGGAGTTGTTCATGAATTATTTGTCAGTCTCCATTTAATTTTGACGCCGCTGCAAGTTATGCCATGGTCAGATGAGGCCATCAGAGAGAGGATTGGCTGTTGCTGTACAGCAGTGTTTCTCAACCGGGGGTCCGCGGACCCCTAGTGGTCCGTGGTGTAATTGCAAGGGGTTCGTGAAAATAAAATATCTTTAAAAAAAAAAAGATCCTATGACATTTATAGAAATAGGATTATTTCACTCAAATGTGGCTGAGACCTTTATCTACCTAAACTATAAAGGGTAACAGGACTTTTTTCTCTAATTACATCTGTTTCACAAGTGTAATCTATTATATTTTAGTAAGAGATCTCGCTCCCGTTTGCATTGTTAAAAGTTACTGCATAAGAATTCTGTTGTTACATATATCTGAAAGTTACTGAATACATATTCTGTGTTGTTACATATATCTGAAAGTTACTGAATACATATTCTGTTTTGTTACATATATCTGAAAGTTACTGAATACATATTCTGTGTTGTTACATATATCTGAAAGTTACTGAATACATATTCTGTTTTGTTACATATATATCTGAAAGTTACTACATAAGAATTCTGTTTTGTTAACTATATCTAAGTTACAACTGAAAGCTCTTATTTTTGCCCCAAAGAGTGAATAAATGCTATAATGAAATTTAAAATGCAGTTTCTACTGTTTCTATCAGATTGCAACCCCCCTCCCCCAAGATCAGGTGGAGGGGTCCTCAGGGTAGATCAACAATATGCAGGGGGGTCCAGGACCCCAGAAAGGTGGAGAACCGCTGCTGGCACAGTGATTCCGAATGCGGGTCGTCAGGGCAGGTTATCCTTGAAATCTGATGACAAGATCTACGGCACAACAGACGGCTTACATAGCTTCAATTGGAGATCCATTACCTCGTCGCAGTAAGCAGCTGTTTCCGCGAGACGCCACTCCTCTCCCCTCTCCCACTCCTCTCCCCTCTCCCACTCCTCTCCTCCAAACAAACGCGGCAGCTGCCAGAGGTTGAATGGCGATCTCTGCAATAAAAGGCAGTGCTTGTGCAAGACGAAGTCATTTTTCTGTGAAACGCTGCCGCTTTTGTCCCGTTGCATGCTCAATAATCCGGGTGCCGCTTTTGTTCACAGGCGTTCATCAAGTCCCAAAAAAAAAATAAATCAGAAAGTCCTCTGAGATAGCTGAGCACAAACCAATGGAAATGCATCTTCACCTTCTCGATACACATATACAAATACAGATTGTGGCTTTATCACCATTGCGTTGGCTTCTCGTTTCCACATAGTATACTACTCCGCTAAACTACTCCTCATTTGCTGCATTTTGTGCAGCTACTGGCAATATATATATATCTATATATATATATATATATATATATATATAGATATATATATCTATATATATATAAAAACAGGGACACACTGGCATTATCAACGGTTCATTTTGTGGAGCTGAATATGAAGAGCGAGGCGATGGCACGGAGGTCATCATCTGGCAGGACGGGGGTCCGACGGATTTGCGGGGTTTGTGTGAACGGCGGCCTTCCGGGGAAAAAAACGGAAATTGGCAAGGTGGTGTGAAAGAGAGGCTTATCGTCAATCTCAGGGACAATAACTACAGGGCTGACGGGCGGGGGGCACAACTGAAGCAAGATGTGGTCACAGTAGAATGAGGAGGCTGGCTGGGACGGGGAGCGTCACCGTCACAGGCCACTGTTCCACCTTTCCGTCCCACAGACGGAAGTGGTGTCGGAGTTCTTGAAGGCCAGTCTCCTCAGGCGGGCTGTCTTGCCATTGCCGAGGGAAAGGGACCACGCTTAACCCGCTGCGTCGTCGTGATAGCCGTCCCGTCCCCTGAGAAGATGGTACCTAATATCTGAGCAACAGTTTGGTATGGCACTCCGGACAGCAAACGCACCGCCGTTGTCATCAATACACAATAAGCAGTGCTTTGCTGGTGAATCCAGATGGCGTCTTGTTTCAACGACAGTGTGTGACGTGTCAACCCCAACTGTTGTGTAATGGTAAAGCACTGTTTCAGGGAAAGCCTGAGAGGAAAAAGAGGAGAGCGGTTTCCACGGCTCATGGCTAACAAGACATTTTAACAGCATCCCTCAGCTAGTGTTGTAGGGCCGTGTGCTGACTGTTCACACGCTCCGGATGTGATGAATTAAACCCACCTCAGTCTTGGCTTATGAGTAATTGTCCCCCCCCCCACCACCACCACCTTTCTCTCCCCAATGGTACCTGGCCAATCACCCTGTTCTCTGAGCCGTCCCGGTCGCCGCTCTACCCCCTCTGCCCAGACGGCGGGGGCTGCAGACTACCACGTCTCCTCCAATACGAGTGGAGTCACCTGCCGCTTCTATTCACCGGACAGTGAGGAGTTTCACCAGGATCACGCTATTCCCCCCCAGCCCCCCCCTTAAAAGGCAACCCGAACGACCAGAGGAGGTGCTAGTGCAGCTAACCAGGACACTTACCCACAACCAGCTTCCCATCCACAGACGGTGTCTGTAGGGATACCCGACCAAGCCAGAGGTAACACGGGCGTTCGAACCGGCGATCCCCGTGTTCATAAGCAGCGCTACACTACCTGGGCGTAAATGGTTTGCCTGTTTATGGTTTGGCCTCCATTCTCTGTGCACCTCAAAACGTAGAGCACGGCACCAACACCACCGTGTTTAGCAGTACGGTCACCTGCCCAAGTGAATGGCCGCAGAACGGCGTCGACGCTCCCCGAAAGCCACAAGAGACTGCACCAACCTGCCGAAGCTGAGCCGTCAAAAGTATTCAGCATACCCAACTTTGAAGTCGACGTTATAGGATTTTCCAACTCTCCCACAGAATCGGCCTCTCCTTGGCATAAGGCTAGGTTAGGCTAGGCTAACCCTAACTCCCCAACCATGACCCCCAACCCTAACCTGCTAACCCTACCCCACCCTCAACCCTAACCCTAACCTGCTAACCCTACCCCCCCCCCGACCCTAACCGTAACCCATGCATGCCCAGGGGAATCAGATTAATCCGGGGAGTCAGAAAATACTATAACACCACCTCTCACTAGACATTGGGTGTTCAATATTCAATATCGTTGAACTACCCGAAATTCATTTGGTTCGCCTTCACTTAAGAAAGCAGGCTATAAAAATCAGGCAACACAGTTCATTTGCAAAATTATTAGTTTGGATAGTTGAATCAGTTTGTTTCATTAGCAAATTAATTAAGCACTTGTGAGGGAATTAATAGGTAAGGAAGATCCATTCCTTTGAAAGCTCCTCGCTATAGGGTGCTTTTGATGTTTATGATTAAATCCAAGCTTATTCTACAATTGCACACATTATACGTCCTTGATAAGCACTTAAAGCGGCAGTAGGCAACTTTTTTGTTTGAGCTTGTGATCATTGTATGTAAATGTTGCTTGCACAGTGTAATGGCGATAGAATAATGACACCCTCCGCGTTAAGACTGGACCCCTATAAGTCTCGCTTTCACGATGCAGTTCTGTCTGCCACCGGGTACGATCTCGCGGGAAACTGAAGCCTTTACGGCACAAAGGAAGTAGTGCGTCAACCATTGCACAACCAAAAGAGGAAGAAGCGTCGGCATGGAAACAGGTTAGCTATCACTTACAATTAGGCTAAGGTTAAGCTTAGGGTTAGGTTGAGGTTAAAGTTAAGGTTAAAGTTAGGCTGAGGTTAGGTTGAGGTTAATCAAGCGCCCCAGTCTTGTGTCGAACTCTGGCTCGGGGGAAACAGAACTCGATGGGGAAACAGAGTTTGATACAACACCCGGGACTTGAGAGGGTTCCAAACTGACATTCAGTTGGCATCCTTTCTACTGGAGTAACAGTAAGTAACACAACCTGCCTACGCATTAATACTACCGGATGTTGTACTCTGCCTTTATCATAGCACTGAGACCGGGGTTTCCAGTTCAACTTGAGACTTTTGCAGTTGTTTCTTGCTTTGGACAGTAGCCAGGCTTGTAGTAAACGGAAAGGGATCCGGTTGTCTTTGCGACAGCGGTACAAACAATAAAAACACTTGAAAACGCTTGTGGGGCGGGGGGGGGGGGTCATGGATTTAGTCCATAACGTAGCATCAATCCATCCATCCATCCATTATCCAAACCGCTTATCCTGCTCTCAGGGTCGCGGGGATGCCTGGACAGGCCACCGAGCCATCACAGGGCCATAAAGTTACACGTAGTGGAACAAATGGCCATGCAGAGGTCGCACAACAAGGCCTCGCACACACACACACACACACACACACACACACACACACACACACGTCGCGACACGTCATGGTTCATTTGAAGGCAGACATATCGATACCAATGATCGTGGAGGTTGCATGCGGTTTTCACAACAGTCCAGTTTGATGTGAGGGTCTAAAGATGCTCCTACAGAACGGCCTGAAGGAGGTTTCTGTTCCGCACGTTCTCCCGAGGGACGCTCCTCATCTGGCTTTCGATCCCCCACCCAAACACCCACCCCCCCCACACATACAACCCTTCCCGCTCACGAACCAAAGTGCACGTTTTCTCTGACACACACGAGCGGTATCTCCCACATGTTGACCCGTGCGTGTTTTATTGGTGTGTACACCTGTAAAGTGAACCCTGCTGGTTCAGGGAGGACCGGCGGAATCCGTTCTTGCAGGCCTTCATGTTGACGCAATGAGAGGACAAAACCCACGGTTCCTCACACATCACCGCTCTCCCATGAGATCAGTATCTCCAGAACGCCAGGTCTTCCGGGAGCCGAGGAAGAAGACGGGTCTGTTATCCGATCCGGGCGGGTCCCAGTGTGATGGATCCTAGAAGGAGAACGGAGAAGGAATCTGGTGAATTCTGTGTCCGGGGCTCCGTTTGAGTCTTGTTGTTATTATCCTTTCATTCTGCTCAAAATACAGACACAAACTTTACCTGACTAATCAGGTTGAGAGAGTGTAACAATAATTACTGTTGAGTTGGTTTTTCTGTGATTGGGTTGACTGTAGCAATCAACGTAATTACAGGAGCTGAGACACATGACAGTGATATTAATTGTTTTTTTACGCTCAATGCTATGAACATCAGTAGAAAGACAATGAAATTAAAACTGTCTGACATGTTTGAAAACGGGCCACCGGCAAGGCTTGTTGCTTCTAGCAGTTTTCATCATTGACTGAAAGGTCATTAGCGCTTTGTTGTTAAACTTTAGCCAAAAGTGAATTGTTGAGCTGTGACAGGTCCGTGTTCCTGAACACCAGTGTGCTGCTCAGTTCACACCCATTGAGTCAAACAACAAGTAACTTGCCCACGTGGTGCGGCCGTGCAGACCAGTACACCAGGCTCTGCAGATTGGACGTTGGCTGACGGGAGCCAACGTCCTTCGCTCTCATAGCTATTAGGGATCAAATAGCGCCGGCCCGAGTGGCCTCAATGCACAGTCGTGTTGAAGGAGTGAGCAACAGCCTGCAAAGTAAAGTGGGATGATTTCACATGTCCAGTGTTGAAAGCAGCTGTTTTCAAGACTGAAGGCCTAGTGCACATGCGGTGGGTGACGGCTACCTCGCTGAACTGTGTGGTGTCCACACACACACAGCACTGCTGCTGCTGCGTTGTGCTACTGCCAGCCCCGCCTTTCTACACCGAGTTTGCCTTTGATAAGGGCCATCAACAAACTGTTTATTTTCAAAGAAGGTTGACTCAGCTGATCTGGATACAGCGTTTATTGACAGAAACATTTCATCACTCAGCTAATTGGCCTGTCCAGTTGAAACTGCCTGCAGGTCCCCCCCGCCCTTATAAACAATCCAGTGCCTAGCGACCCAAACCAACGACCCGTTGCATATGCAAATATGGGTGTGACCATTAACTAAGTTTCGATGGTCATGTGTACTATTCACAGAGGATTGGGGAATAGTTGCAATCACAGCATTGTAAGCTATGTACTCTTAGCCCCGCCCACCCCCCCCCCCCGGTTCAGGGATGGTCGTTCCCTCTTCACATATGCCCCTTTTTCATTACATGGTACCGGGTCAACCCAACTCGACTTTTTCATTTTCCATTACTGGAAAGTACCAGAATTTTCGTAACTGTTACCACTTTTCTGGTACCACCTTTGTCGAGGTTCCAAAAAAAAAAAAAACTGGAGCGGCTACCAAAATCGGTGCACTGAGGGGGTACTGTTACAGTATTGGAAAATGACACTCTGTGAGTCGAGCCGAGTCGAGCCGGTACCATGTAGTAGAAAAGGGGATAGATTGCCTCTTTGACTCCCTGTTCAAACCAGTGTTCCTCCCTATCAAGGATGAGCACATCCACATCCCTGAAAGAGCGGCCACTGGCCTGTAGGTGGTGTAGACTGTGGCGTCCTGGCCTGACGTGTTAGCTCTGCTGTGTTGTGCCATCCTCTTGACCAGCGTCTGTTTAGTTTCCCCAATGTACAAGTCACGCCAATCCTCCCGGCACTTAACAGCCTACACTATATTGCTCTGTTTGTGGCTGGGGACCCGATCCTTGGGGTGGACCAACTTCTGGCACAACGTGTTTTGGGGTTTGAAAGCAACTGAGAGCGGTGTTTGGAAACTACACCCTTCAGCTTTTTCGACACTCCTGCCACATACGGAATCACCACTGGTTTGTGCTCGGTTTATGCTCATATTTGCACGTGAAACTGGTTGTTGGTTTCGGTCGTTATACATCTGTCGCCATCTTACAATGCTGTGATTGCAACAATCCCTAACCCTGTGTGAACAGTACACATGGCCACTGACACGCTAGTTAATAGTCACACCCATATTTGCCTATGAAACTGGTCGTTGGTTTCAGTTGTTAGGCAACTGTATTGTACTGTATTGTTTATAAGGTGGGCATACTGCCATCAGTTTAAACCGAAGAGGTCACTTAGTTGAGTGACGAAACGTATCTGTCAGTAAACGTTGTGTCCAGATGAACTGATTCAACCTTCTTTGATTTTCTCACCTGGATTATTGAGCACGCGTCAAGAATGTTTATTTTATTTCATTATAAATGTCATTACAAATCACCACTAGCTGGAGCTGTCGTTGGTCACCTGATCCAGCGGCCCAATCATGTCAAATTGATCACTCAGTCAGTTAGTCAGTCACATTGTCATCACTCAGTCAGGCAAATTCGCGTTTGTAGAGCTTGTCCAGCCCAAACGCTCACTCCACCCGGCCTATGTGACACGTCGAATCCCTGCCAGGTTTATTTGGGGTGGTAATGCTTTACTTGACATAGTAATGGCAATAATATTACCAAAATCCTATTAGAAACTCATTATATTACTTTGTTACTGCTAAAAGTAATCTATTACTGTAACATGTTACTTTTGTAATGCGCTTGCCCAAATAACTTAATATTTACAGTGTTCACAACCTAATTAATAAACCAATTATAAACTGTCCATAAACCCTTTATAAGGGTGGTCTCAGATTTTCCAGGGGGCGCAGTTCTGTGCCGCCCCAGACACTCCCACTTTTATTGGCAGCGAATTGGTATTGTTTTAATGTTTTTTGATCTAATGTGATTGGACAATTCTTGTGGCTGTCAATCATGTTCACATTCACCACCATGTCTCGTCTCGACTGTCAATCATCCACCGTCTGCGAACCCCGATAAAATCTATAGGCTACACTGGCCTTCTTAATAACTCTGTGACTGTGTGGACATTACAGCAGCTGTCAGGTGTGCTGCGCCAAGGTGAATTGCGCCCCCCCCCAACATTGTTTAGCACCAGCCGCCACTGGTTCCTAGAAAATGCCTGAGATATGCGAAACAGCATAGGAAATAATTAGAATCACCCGTATTTGAAGAATTTTAAACTGATGAATCTCAACAGGAGACTAAATTAATTCTTGTAATGGACATCTACCGCAGCCTAAAATGGGATTAAGCCTCTAATATGTGTATTTTGATCGATAATTGGCAGCAGATCTGCCTTTGGGAAATCAAGCAAGCGTTAAAGCAAACTATTAACAACAAAGCGTCTGCACGCGACAAACGTGTGTGCTTCTGCGGCGCATGCAGCTCGAAGATCCTGTGATCGCGACACAAATATGCTGAGGACAGATTTTGTGTAGGGAAATGTGTTTGTCTACTTTACCAGACATGTTACCGTTCATGAAAAAGATCCTAAAAGCTGATGGAATTACGTCGTTAAAAGGAGGGGGGGGGAATGGAGACAGGCATGGGCGCAAGTCCATGAATACTGGGATGGCATCCAGCGCTTTACCTGTGCCCCCGTCCATAGGGTCAGTGGTCGTGTCAGGGAGGGCCTCCGACGTAAAGTGTTGCCAAATCGTTATGCGGATTGGCAAGACCACCGTCGGTGCTGTGCCCTGAAAGGGTACCGATGGAAACTATCAAATCCGCTGCGGTGACCCCTGGGAAACAGGGAACAAGCCGAACGAAGAAGAACAAAAGGAGAGAGAGAGAAAAAACCCCACTGGCCTTTGCATGTCCATCGTATTCTTACATCTACTGTATGTACACCGACATAATGATGTGCAATAAGGGTTTGTTTTTTTTTTCGTTTTAAGTTTTTGCAGCAGTGGAGTGGGGGAGTGCATTCTGACTCAACTTTAGAGGAGCTACTTGACATTTTGCCGTTCTTTAGGGGGCTGGTGGAATGGAAAAAGATGAATATGTTATAGTGAAAATAACTGTTTTTATAGAGCGTTCGAAGCCCCTGCAGTAGCACTCAGAATATATATATATGTTTTATATGGGTCTGCTTTTGTGGGTATGTATGTGTGTATTTGCCCTGTCTGTTTTATTTCAGTCTTTGTTTTCTTGCGAATGAGAGTGCAAGCATACGGGATGTATGTATATGTATACTTACCTACTGAGCTGGATAGCTCAGTAGGTAAGAACACTGGCTTTCCTGCCAGAGATCAGGAGTTAAAACCCCGGTTGGGACAACTCTCCAGTAAAAGTCAGTGACTTAGACTCTTATTTCTATACAAGCCAACTACCTCAGAGTGACACGAATGGAGTCATTCCAGCTCAAACTTCCCCTGGGTTAATGCAGCAGTGGAAAACAACACTAGAGGCCAACTCAAAGACAGTCAAACGGGTAACCATCAAATGTGGCATATACCAAGGTGATGCACTATCACTGTTGCGGTTCTGCATAGGCCTGAACCCCCTCAGTTAGATCATCACAAAGAATGGATATAGGTACAGGTTCCAAATGTGGCATATACCAAGGTGATGCACTATCACCGTTGCGGTTCTGCATAGGCCTGAACCCCCTCAGTTAGATCATCACAAAGAATGGATATAGGTACAGGTTCCAAATGTGGCATATACCAAGGTGATGCATTATCACCATTGCGGTTCTACATAAGCCTGAACCCCCTCAGTTAGATCATCACAAAGAATGGATATATAGGTACAGGTTCAGAAGTGGAGTAACCATCAGCCACTTCCTATACATGGATGGCATCAACCTAAACGCCAGGAATGAAAGAGAAATTGACTCACTGATCCATCTCACCAGGATCTACAGCCATGACATCGGGATGTCATATGGACTGGACAAATGCGGTTGATTGGTTGCAAAAAGAGGGAAGGTGTTGAGGACTGAAGAGGTTGAGTTACCCAGTGGCAGGATAGCGGACATACAGGACAGTTACAAGTACCTGGGTACTCCACAGGCAAATGGAAACTACGAGGAGGCAGCAAGGAGGTCAGCTGCAGCCAAATTACTCTACAGAGTGAGACAGGCCCTGAGGAGCCAGCTCAATGGGAAGAATAAGATTCAAGCCTTCAACACATATCTCCTACCAAGTATCAGATGCCCAGCTGAAACAATAAGCTTGCCAAAGGAGGGGATAAAAGCCACAGATATCAGGACATGAGAACTCCTCACAATGCACAGAGGATTCTACATGAAGTCCAGCAGCCTGAGACTGTACAATGAGCAAAAAGATGGAGGCTGAGGGTTGGTGAGTGTCAGAGCCACATCGATGATGAAACAAGGAACATTCGGCACATCAGAAAGAGCCCCCTCCCCAGGATGAACTGCTGAGTAAGTACCTCAGGCTCCAGAAGAGAAGATAGAGTGAAGTGAAGAAGAGGAAGAAAAGGAGGTGTCATGGAAGACCAAGCCCCTCCATGGGGTGTACCATTGACTGATATAGCACATGGCTGATAATGATAAATCCTCCCGGTGGCTAGAAAAGGCTGGACCAGATCAGTTGAGGCAGGGGTCTACCACCACAGACAAGACCCAAGATACAGGCTGTGCAAAGACGCCCCTGAGACAGTCCAGCACATAGTAGCAGGGTGTAAAATGCTAGCTGGGAAAGCGTACACTGAAAGGCATAGCCAAGTGGCTGGGATAGTGTACAGGAACATCTGTACTGAATACAGACTGGGAGTCATCAAGTACAAATAGGAGACCCCACCAAAGGTGGTTGAGAATGGCAGAGCTAAGTTCCTGTTGGACTTCAAGTTCCAAACTGACAAGCAGGTGCTGGCTAACCAACCAGACATTGTGGTAGTCGACGAGGAGCAGAAGACAGCAGTAGTGATTGATGTAGTAATCCCGAGTTTTGGCAACATCAGGAAGAAAGAGCATGCATGGGAAGCTAGAGAAATACCAAGGGCTGAAGGAAGAACTTGATCAGATGTGGAAGGTGAAATCCACAATAGTCCCAGCAGTAAAAGGAGCACTAGGGGCTGTGACCCCCCCCCCCCCCAAATTGGGAGAGTGGCTCCAGCAGATCCCAGGAACAACACCTGAGGTCTCTGTCCAGAAGAGTGCAGTCCTAAGAATAGCTAAGATACTGTGCAGAACCCTCAAACTCCCAGGCCTCTGGAAGAGGACCTGAGCTTGAGGAAGAAACACACCACCTGAAAAAGGGTGAGAGGGAGCTTTTTCTTTACATATATTCTCATGATTAGCTATAACCTTTGCATCATCGAAAGGCTAAAACTAACCGTGAGAATATAAGCCACTGTGGCACTCGCAAATTTTAATTTGAACTATGAAATTGTGTTGGCCCTGTGATGGACTGGCGGCCTGTCCGGGGTGTTTCCCCCGCCTGCTGCCCAATGACTGCTGGGATATGCTCCAGCATCCCCGCGACCATGAGACAGGGATAAACGGTTTGGATAATGGATGGATGGATGGAAATTGAAACGTGCTGCCATAATGATTCTGTTTTAGCCCAAATTCATAGACAGAAGTAATTCTGTCCTCATGATTGAAACAAAAGAGCCATCAGCACAATCTGGGATCTCACCGAGAGACAAACTTTGCCAGCTGCTCTTATCAGCAGTAAGTGGAAGGCCAACTTCATAGACAGAGTGATAATACCCAAGCTGATTTTCCAAGTATGCGGTCATATTTTCCAGCTAATAAATCTCACCACAACCATGACATAAAGCTCATTTAGGTTTAAAGGCTTGGAAAAACATTGCACAGGACATGGAAGTTACTGCTTAATTCACTGCAAATGGCCCACACCGAGGTTTTGTTTTCTGGTGACGTCAACGATCACAGATCAAATTTAGCCTTCAGATAGTGTGAGAGCAAGTGTGAGCAATATTTGTAGATGAGTGGATGGAAGTAGGCGGCACAGTGGTGCAGGGGTTAGCACGGTCGCCTCACAACAAGAAGGTGCTGGGTTCGAGTACGGGGGTTGCTAGGCGGCACGGTGATGTAGTGATTTAGCGTGGTCGCCTCACACCAAGAAGGTCCTGGGTTCGAGCTCCAGGGTAGTCCAGCCTCTGTGTGGAGTTTGCATGTTCTGCCCGTGTCTGCGTGGGTTTCCTCCAGGGGGTCCGGTTTCCTCCCACAGTCCAAAGACATGCAGGTTAAGTGAACCGGCCGTACTAAATTGCACCTAGGTGTGAATGTGTGCATGTGTGTGTGTGTGTGTGTGTCGGCTCTGTGATGGCCTGGCAGCCTTTCCAGAGTGTCTCCCCCGCCTGCCGCCCAATGACTGCTGGGATAGGCTCCAGCATCCCCTCGACCCTGAGAGCAGGATAATCGGTTTGGATCATGGATGGATGTATGGGTGGATGGATGGATGGATAGATGGAAGTATTGGAGATCATTGAGGAAAGGATGAGCAGCAGAGGAAGACATAGAGAGTGACTCAAAATTGATTTGAACATGATAGGACTCGATAATGAGCCATCAAAGCACAAAGAAACCCAGGGTATTTGCGAGGAGACAAGAGAGACGTATAACACATTCTGATTGAACACCCTCACGTCAGAGAAATAATACATCTGACTGCTGCGGTTTCACATCTTCCCTTTGATTTCACTTTTTTTTTCTCTTTTTTAACCAGGAGGTTCCATAGTGGGCTACCTTAGACCTCGTGTATATGTGTGTGTGTGTGAGACCCACAGGTTTAAATCCGATCTCCTCCATTAGCATGGTGTTAAAGGAAGCCTGTCTCTGGCGTAAGCTTGTCGGCTGCTCCCCCTGCCTATTAATGGCTGCTCTCAGGTCTATTAGGCTCAGGGACAAAGGCTGTGGCAAATAGTGTAGGCCGGCTAAGGGCCTAATCCACATATACTGTATCACTTCGACACTCCACCCCACCACGAGAGAACCTGCCGCCCACGGAAATGCAAGAGTCATGCAGCTGGAATGCAAAAAAAAAAAAAAATATGAATGTGGTTGAAAAGCTTTGGCTTTATTCATAGGGTAAACTTTTTTTTGGCGGTATATACAATCATTTCTGCTACCATTTACTGCCATATAGATTTTTATGTGTTTGGAAGTTTGTGGAATAATTTCCAGAATGGGCAAATGAATCACACGTGTGCCAAAACAGCAGCTAAGACCAGGGCATGGGTATAATTTATGCGTGTAATTACTCTGCACTCATTACCCCTGGCTGTGGGACAACCCGGCCTGACTCACCAGATGTGAACCCCTAGAACAGGCGAATCCTCGGTGCCGACTGGTGCAGACGGTATTTTATTTCCTTCCGCACGGGTCGTTGCCATTTTCAAAGCCTCTGTATCAATGAGCAATAACAATGACAAGCACTCGAGCTAGTGAGCTAGGTTGTCATTATGCAAAACCTAAATGAGGATTTGGGCTTTTGCAGTAAGGCAGGCCTGCATGGTTCATTCAGTGGGTTTCTTTTAAATATATTCAAAGGATTTTTTTAGAAAATGTATGAATGTATTATCTATGAGGGACATTCTGGCTTGTGCGCTAAAATAATCAGCTGTTCTGGGCATCTTATTCCGTTGCCTACCAACATGGGGATCGCCAGTTCGAATCCCCGTGTTACCTCCGGCTTGGTCGAGCGTCCGTACAGACACCGTGTCTGCGGGTGGGTAGCTGGATGTGGGTGTATGTCCTGGTCGCTGCACTAGCGCCTCCTCTGGTTGGTCGGGGTGCCTGTTCATGGGGGGGGGGCTGGGCCACTGTCAGGTGAAAAGAAGCAGCTGGCGGCTCCACATGTATCAGAGCAGGCATGTCTGCAGCCCTCTCCAGATCGGCAGAGTGGGTGGAGCAGCGACCGAGATAGCTGGGAAGAGTGGGGTAATTAGCCGGGTGATATTTGGAGGAAAAAAGGGGGGGGGCATCAGCTGTCCAGTGAGGTTCTACAGAGCTAATGCATAACCAGGCTTTATGTCTTGGACACCAATTACCTAATTGTGTTTGTGTTTTTTTTACCTGTAAAACTTATAAACATCGACATATTTGATCCATTATTTTGGTAATCAATCCATATGCCAGGGCTCAAAAGGTTCTGCAGCCGCGTTTCTCCTTGGTACTATTTTACAACGGCGCCAGTGAGCATAGCTCAGTTTGGTCCCGCCCTCAACGATTCTGATTGGTTCAAGAAACAGAAACAAGTCATCACGTGATTGGTTGCGTGAACTCATCATCAAAAATGATTAGTAGTAGTAGTAGTAGTATGTTTTTTTTCACCTTTTCTAGAACGATAATGGGTTCTGCTAGAACTTTCTGCTGTGCTGGCACAGTGCTAGAACATTCCGTGGAAATAGGTCTGACTATGCCAGACCAGGGATAGCATTGCCAAATGTTACTTTCATTGTCACGGGTGGATTCTCCTGAAAGTCTCCTCTATCGACCCTCACTGGGTCGATAGATCGGACCAGACCAAGGTCGGACCAAGACCAAGGTCCAAACTAAACATCCAGTGGGCCGATAAATCTCGAAAGATCCTCACAGGGATTAGCATTCCCCAGACACTGGACCCTGCAGGGAAACGCAGGTGTCTTCCTGTTTGGCAGCCAGTCCAACTAGATTGGCATCGTTGCCTCTATCTGTACATAAACGCGATTAACAAGCCGGGAAGTTAATCAACAAGCCGGGAAGTGATTACTGTAGTCTGAGCCGCCAGTCACGTCAAAGTCAATCATATTACTGCCATTCCTCACGACCCAGCCATGCCCCATCCTCTCTATCAAAGGCCTAGATTCAACTCAGTTCAGTTCAGGCTGATCGGGGGAATGTAAGACATGAAAAAAGAAACGTGCTTCTTGGATGAGTCTTCGTCAGGCCCGAGCAGCTGTTGCTTTTTTTCACAACACTTGCTGAAAAGACACTATTGCATTGGTGTTAAATAAAGTTTTCCCCTTTTTCTGTCCACACTAACGAGAACCCCCCCCCCTTTTCTCCCCAATTCTACCCGGCCAATTGCCCCACTCTTACGAGCCGTCCCGGTCATTGCTCCACCCCCTCTGCTGATCCGGGGAGGGCTGCAGACTACCACATGCCTCCTCCCATACATGTGGAGTCGCCAGCCGCTTCTTTTCACCTGACAGTGAGGAGTTTCGCCAGGGGGACGTAGCGCATGGGAGGATCATGCTATACCCCCAGTTCCCCCTCCCCCCCTGAACAGGCACCGCGACTGACCAGAGGAGGCGCTAGTGCAGCGACCAGGACACACACCCACATTCGGCTTCCCCCCCAGAGACACGGCCAATTGTGTGCGAAGTGACGCCCGACCAAGCCGGAGGTAACATGGGGATTTGAACCAGCGATCCCTATGTTGGTAGGCAACGGAATAGCCCGCCATGTAACCCGAACGCTCTCAAACCCTATATTTTAGGGATAGAAATTGCTCTTACAAAATGAAAAACAGAAACCCAGATAGCAAAATTTTTGTGGCCCGCACCCGTCCCACACCCGACTTTCATCTTTCTTTCATTCAGCCCACGTACCGCGTGGGATGATGGCACTTGGGCGGTCCGCTCCTGCTTGCCCAATCTGGACCAGAAACAAGCCATACATGTGGGCCGCTTCAGGCTTACATCAATTTTGTCAGGGCCAGAAGTAGGCCATAAGTGCCGCATCATTGCCTGAAGTGGCCCACATATGGGTACTAGCTGGGAGCCATTAGACTGAATTAGAGTTGTGTTGGTAGTGCATGTAGTTAAAGCACTAGCAAGTCACAAACCCTCTAATTTGTTTGCTTGTTATAGCAGATTATATAGCAGATATGTCCCAACTAAATCTACACCTTTTGGCACGTATGTGCTGATCCCTTGTGCAAACGTGTATGCACCAACACCCATGCACACACAGAGATGCATGTAATTAGTTTCATGTCTGTTCTCGTTTCACCCTTATGTCACTATTTTCACTCATATCTGCCCCAAACTGCAGTTTTACCCATAAAAGGACTCTGTCACGAGTAAAGGTTTATTATTCATGACATTATTATATTATATATTCTCCACAGGTCTCTGCACTAACTGCGTAGGATGTGAAACAGGGGGGAAAGGACTTAAAAATTTATCTTCTGTTGCGGTAAAAGTATCGCTGGCAGAGGAGTGGAGAGTGTATCACTCAGTACCGTTTACTGGCAGAACCTCTGGTGACTCTAAATCACAGCTTGCAGCCTTTAAAACCGCACAGAAATGGAAGAGCTGTTTGCCTTTGTAGGGTAGTAAAGCCTTTCCTTTCTCTATCATAGACACACAAACACACACACACACACCCACACACACAACATCAAATAAGTCACACTTTGACTTGTCCTTATGTGTTTATCTCGCCGCTCCCCATCAGCAGTGTTCGATGCCGTGCTGACCACCTCTTCTCTGTCCTTGTGTATTCCCGCGCACAAATCCCCATTTCAAAGACACAATTACTCTCTGAAAGATTGTTACAGAGAATGTAGACATTGTCCGCACCTCCCCCCCCCCCGTTTTTTCCCCTCCCCAATCGTATTCGGCCAATCGGCTCTGTGTATAACTGTAGTCCACTGACTTCCGGTTTCTACTGTAGCGGCCATGCCAGTTTCCTGATTGTTGGCGTGAGGATGAAGATACTCGCCCTCATAATTGTGGACGTAACTGGATATGTACAACTTGAAGCTTTTCACCCGTTTGCTGGCAGGTGCCGGTGAAAGCTTGGCCACAGTTCTGTGCGTGTCGTTGACATTTATCCACGCTAAGTCTTGCAGGCGTCGCCAAAAACACGCCATTGTCAATGGCACGCGCCAACAAACGGGAAACTGGTATGACCGCCACAGTAGGAACTGGAAGTCGATTACCCCACTCTTCCGAGCCGTCCCGGTCACTGCTCCACCCCCTCTGCTGATCCCGGGGAGGGCTGCAGGACTAACACACGCCTCCTCCCCTACATGTGGAGTCGCCGGCCGAATTTTAGGGTCTGTATGTACAGTGACAATAAAGTTTCTTCTTTTTCTATGAAGGGATACGCCTGTGCTTGGCCCGCCGACACACAGCAGCTTGGCAATTTTGCCGAAGCTCACTCACACACAAACAAAGAGGGGCTTAGTGGTCCACCTTGTCCCCCCCCCCCCCATCTGCAGTGTGTGATGTCCTGACCCTTCACCGTCCATCAGCCCCGGGGGCAGAGAGGGAGGACAGCGACTCGGATGACGGACAGCTAAACGAACCTCTCAGCTGTGTGGTGTGACCACGACTACTCGGGTCCCCGGCAACTGGAAGACGACTGAAAGCAACCCTGCTTTCTAGAACAACCGATCCCAAACTGCCGTGTGGCATCAAACGTGCGACTGTATGCACAAAGCATTTCAATGAGGCGAACCTCAAACTGGGGAAAAGTTACTCTTTGTGGTGCAAATGAGAAACTGGAGACGTTTCGTGCAGATGTCACCAGGGAGGATGTTGTCTAAGAGCAACTCGGTGACAGCCACCGGTTTGTGGTTTTCATTGTGTACACAAATACAGAAATACATTTCCGCTGCGTTTCGCGAAAATGGAAATAGTCATAACTATGTTGTAATTTAAAATCTTTAAGGTTTAATATTATGATGTTCTACACGCGTCTTCGGTGAAGAAAGGATGTCTCTAAATTGGTTTCAGAAGTATAAGGCTGACATACTGACACGTGTCATGGATGTAAATATGCATTTTTACAGGCCCACAATTTACTCTGACAAATGTAAAATGTGAGCCTGGTGATAAAAAGTTCTCCGTAGTGGGCGTTCGGGTTGCGTGGCGGTCTATTCCGTTGCCTACCAACGTAGGGATCGTCGGTTCGAATCCCCGTGCTACGTCCGGCTTGGTCAGGCGTCCCTGCAGACACAATTGCCGTGTCTGTGGGTGGGAAGCCAGATGAGGGTGTGTGTCCTGGTCGCTGCACTAGCGCCTCCTCTGGTCTGTCGGGGCGCCTGTTCGGGGGGGGGAATAGCATGATCCTCCCACACGCTACGTCCCCCTGGTGAAACTCCTCAATGTCAGGTGAAAAGAAGCGGCTGGCGACTCCACATGTATGGGAGGAGGCATGTGGTAGTCTGCAGCCCTCCCCGCATCGGCAGAGGGGGTGGAGCAGCGACCGGGACAGCTCGTAAGAGTGGGGTAATTGGCCAAGTACAATTGGGGAGGAAAGAGGGGGGGGGGGTTTCGTTAGTGTGGACAGAAAAAGGGGGAAAGCATTATTTAACACCAATACAATAGTGTCTTTTCAGCAAGTGTTGTGAAAAAAAGCAACAGCTGCTCGGGCCTGACGAAGACTCATCCAAGAAGCACGTTTCTTTTTCATGTCTTACATTCCCCCGATCAGCCTGAACTGAACTGAGTTGAATCTAGGCCTTTGATAGAGAGGATGGGGCATCGCTGGGTCGTGAGGAATGGCAGTAATATGATTGACTTTGACGTGACTGGCGGCTCAGACTACAGTAATCACTTCCCGGCTTGTTGATTAACTTCCCGGCTTGTTAATCGCGTTTATGTACAGATAGAGGCAACGATGCCAATCTAGTTGGACTGGCTGCCAACAGGAAGACACCTGCGTTTCCCTGCAGGGTCCAGTGTCTGGGGAATGCTAAACCCTGTGAGGATCTTTTGAGATTTATCGGCCCACTGGATGTTTAGTTTGGACCTTGGTCTTGGTCCGACCTGGTCTGGTCCATCTATCTACCCAGTGAGGGTCGATAGAGGAGACTTTCAGGAGAATCCACCCGTGACAATGAAAGTAACATTTGGCAATGCTATCCCTGGTCTGGCATAGTCAGACCTATTTCCACAGAATGTTCTAGCACTGTGCCAGCACAGCAGAAAGTTCTAGCAGAACCCATTATCGTTCTAGAAAAGGTGAAAAAACACACTACTACTACTACTACTAATAATAATAATAATAATAATAATAATCATTACATTTTGATGATGAGTTCACACAACCCATCATTGTTTCTGTTTCTTGAACCAATCAGAATCGTTGAGGGCGGGACTAAACTCAGCTATGCTCACCTGCGCCATTGTAAAATAGTACCAAGGAGAAACGCTACTGCAGAACCTTTTGAGCCCTGGCATATGGGCTGATTACCAAAATAATGGCCAAAATATGTCAACATTATATAAGTTCTACAGATTTAATCAAAGTTTGCTTTGCTCTGTGACCCTGAAAATAAGGAAAGTTGGTAAAAAAAAAAAAAGATGTATTCTCTGGATGCTTTCCATCCAGCCTTCCGTCCATCTTTTTTTTTTTTACATCCACAATATGGAGGCTCTGCTGTCGTTCCAAGGACTTACATTACCTCTCCGACCTTCATCTGGATTTTTTTTTTTTTATTGAAAACGGATGATAGACTTATATGACATGAAACTCTTGACTTTGCAGGTCCAGGTTTAAGATGAAAAGGCGATGCAACTTTTACAGTAAGGTCCCCTAATCCCTCCCTGAGGAAGTATGAGCGGCTTCGGAGTTTCACTTATTTTTGTCCTAGGGGAGGTAGTAGAGGGAATTGGAGTGGTAGGATAGCTATTATTATTATTATTATTATTAATAATAATACTAATTTAAAATGAATCTTAATTTAGATCCATTTGCTGCTATGAAAAAACATTTCTCAATTTACTTTATTTGCATATTTAATTATTGCACTTCATTTGGCTCTGGCCAAAGCACGTCATGTGGTCACTCTGATCTGGATCACATGCCGGTGTGAGAAGAGCATCCTGGGTTCAGTTCCAGCCCATCTGTGTAGAGTTTGCATGACCCGCCCGTGGATGCATGGGTCCAAGAGTCCAGAAAGTGCCTAATAGATGAATTCAAGTCTCCCAGTCACCCATAGGTGTGAATGGTGTGTGTGTGTGTGTGTGTGTGTGTGTGTGTGTGTGTGTGTGTGTGTGTGTGTGTGTGTGTGTGTGTGTGTGTGTGTGTGTGTGTTTGTGTATGTGTGTGTGTGTGTGTGTGTGTGTGTGTGTGTGTGTGTGTGTGTGTGTGTGTGTGTGTGTGTGTGTGTGTGTGATGGACTGGTGAGCTGTCCAGAGTGTCTCCATGCCTTATGCCCAGCCCCCACAACACTGAACTGGATTAAGCAGGTATAGCTAATGGATGGATGGATGGATGGCTGGAGGGATGGAGGAATGGAAGGATGGAGGGATGGATGGGTGGTGTACGGATAGATGGAGTTACGTGTGGATGGATGATACTGAACAAAAAATAAAACACACTGCATAACCATATTCCCAAAAGTATAAACGGTTAAACATTAACCGACACGTGTGTGTGTGTGGGGGGGGGGGGGGGGGTTAATGATAGCCTAGCATGTGAGGACCTGGGTGAGAACATCTGGCAGGGGAGCCACCGAGCACTGTGGACCAGTGATGTGATCCACGATACCGGAGATTACATTTAGAAAGGCCTACGCCTTATTTGGGTGTGTGTGTGTGTGTGTGTGTGTGTGTGTGTGTGTGTGTGTGTGTGTTTAGCCTGTTGTGTTCTTGTAATATCCTGTTTTTATCACTCCAAAATCGTTTGTTGTACTCGTAAAATGTTGTTGTGTAGAAAACGTTGTCGTTTAGTGTGGGAGACCGTCATTACAAGTTGGTTAAGTTGTTAATTTTTGCACAACGATAACAAACAACATAACTAGCTAGAAAAGTACTTTGAACAATAACTGCCCTCCTATTTTGTGCAAAAATGTTCAGAACGTGGGCGTCTGGGTAGTGTAGCGGTCTGTTCCGTTGCCTACCAACACCGGGATCGCCGGTTCGAATCCCCGTGTTACCTCCGGCTTGGTCGGGCGTCCCTACAGACACAATTGGCCGTGTCTGTGGGTGGGAAGCCGGATGTGGGTATGTGTCCTGGTCGCTGCACTAGCGCCTCCTCTGGTCGGTCAGGGCGCCTGTTCGGGGGGGGGCAGCATGATCCTCCCACGTGCTACGTCCCCCTGGTGAAACTCCTCACTGTCAGGTGAAAAGAAGCGGCTGGCGACTCCACATGTATGGGAGAAGGCGTGTGGTAGTCTGCAGCCCTCCCCGGATCAGCAGAGGGGGGTGGAGCAGCGACCGGGACGTCTCGAAGAGTGGGGTAACTGGCCGGGTACAATTGGGGAGGAAAAAAAGGGGGAGGGGGGGTGTTTCAGAACAGTTGGTCCTCACCATATTTTCTGGATGTACACGTTTACCAGTCATGGCGTCTTGCTGATGTTGTTCTCCTTTGCTCAGGTCCTGATCTAATGTGTTCACCATACAAGTCCACACAGTATCATAACAGTCAGGCAAACTGTCACAGACTTACCGCATTGTATTTCCTCTTACGCCACACTTCACAGACTTACGGGATACCGTGCAAAACCGCAAAAGACATCAACAACTCTGTGATGAAGGGTTAAAAGGTTTTGCCCGTGCGTACCTCTGACCTGTGGGTCAAACGGGGCAGAGAAAGTTCACAAGGAAGTGTTTATAAAATCTTTTCCTGGGCAGAATCGAGGTCCACATTTCAAAGTCGTAGAGTACACGTGCTTGATCCGCATATAGACCCCACATACGAACACTCCAAAGTAACGGGGAGTGCAGGAGAGAGGTGAAGAAGAGAGTGCAGGCAGGGTGGAGTGGGTGGAGAAGAGTGCCAGGAGTGATTTGTGACAGAGGGGTACCAGCAAGAGTTAAAGGGAAGGTTTACAAGATGGTTGTGAGACCAGCTATGTTATATGGTCTGGAGACAGTGGTACTGATGAAAAGACAGGAGGTGGAGCTGGAGGTGGCAGAGATGAAGATGCTAAGATTTTCACTGGGAGTGATGAAGAAGGACAGGATTAGGAATTATTATATTAGAGGGACAGCTCAGGTTGGACGGTTTGGAGACAAAGCAAGAGAGGCAAGATGGAGATGGTTTGGACATGTGTGGAGGAGAGATGCTGGGTATACTGGGAGAAGGATGCTGAATATGGAGCTGCCAGGGAAGAGGAGAAGAGGAAGGCCAAAGAGGAGGTTTATGGATGTGGTGAGGGAGGACATGCAGGTGGCTGGTATGACAGAGGAAGATGCAGAGGACAGGAAGAGATGGACACGGATGATCCGCTTTGGCGCCCTCTAACGGGAGCAGCCGAAAGTAGTAGTAGTAGTGGTGTCGAGGTAGGGTTAGTGTCGGGTGTGGGACGGGTCTGGGCCACAGTAATTTTGCTATCTGGGAATTGTACCCAGCCAGTTACCCCACTCTTCCGAGCCGTCCTAGTCGCTGCGCCACCCTCTGCCGATCCATGGGAGGGCTGCAGACTACCACATGCCTCCTCCGATACATGTGGCGTCGCCAGCCGTTTCTTTTCACCTGAAATTGAGGAGTTTCGCCAGGGGGGCGTAGCACGTGGGAGGATCACGCTATTCCCCCCAGTTCCCCCTCCCCACCCCGAACAGGCTCCCTGACCGACCAGAGGAGGCGCTAGTGCAGCGACCAGGACACATACCCACCTCCGGCTTCCCACCCGCAGACACGGCCAATTGTGTCTGTAGGGACGCCCTACCAAGCCGGAGGTAACACGGGGATTCGAACCAGCGATCCCTGTGTTGGTAGGCGACGGAATAGACCGCCGCGCCACCCGGTCGCTGCTCTTTTTATTTCAATGTAAAGGCCCGGGTGCAGGTGAGTCGTTGGTGCTTTGACGGGCGAGCTAAGCGGTTCAGGCAGCAGCCGCGGGGGCAGCGGGCTCACACAAAAGAGCACGCTGATGCAACACGGGGGGGGGGGGGAGAGGAAAGTCTGCGACCACTGCGGCTTCTCAGCGCGGCTTCTTTCAAGCGCTCCCCGGGTGAATTACGGCGAGCGAGCGCAGTGGGCCGGGGCAGGGTCGAAGTGTCCTGCTAGATGCCGAGATGCTGCAGAGCCCAGGCTGGTGTAAACCCGTGTGAGCTGCAGCTCTCAAAGAAAACTACACCGTCATCGCCATTGCCGTTGTCTAGAGCAGTGTTTCTCAACCGGGGGTCCGCGGACCCCTAGTGGTCCGTGGTGTAATTGCAAGGGGGGTCCGTGAAAATAAAATATCTTTAAAAAAAAGATCCTATGACATTTATAGAAATAGGATTATTTTACTCAAATGTGACTGAGACCTTTATCTACCTGAACTATAAAGGGTAACAGGACTTTTTTCTCTAATCACATCTGTTTCACAAGTGTAATTTATTGTATTTTAATAAGAGATCTCGCTCCCGTGGGCATTGTTAAAAGTTACTGCATAAAAATTTTGTTTCGTTACATATATCTGAAAGTATCTGAATACATATTCTGATTTGTTACATATATCTGAAAGTAACTGAATACATATTCTGTTTTGTTACATATATCTGAAAGTTACTGCATAAGAATTCTGTTTCGTTAACTATATCTAAGTTACAACTGAAAGCTCTTATTTTTGCCCCAAAGAGTGAATAAATGCTATCATGCAATTTAAAATGCAGTTTCTACTGTTTCTATCAAATTGCAACCCCCCTCCCCCAAGATCAAGTGGAGGGGTCCTCAGGGTAGATCAAAAATACGCAGGGGGTCCAGGACCCCAAAAAGGTTGAGAACCACTGGTCTAGATGACCAGGGCTGATGATGAAGAACTGAAGAAACTGAACTAAATGAAAGAAATCAGCCCCACCCCCACCACACCCCCCACCCCCACCACCCACACACAATCACACGCTATCCAGAGACATGTTGTAATCCCTGTCATTTCCTCTGCAGGCGGTGGAGACGAACCTGGCCTCCAAAGACAGTCATTGGGTGTTTGTCAATGAGGTAAGTAGTGTTTTCATACTCTCACTCGTGGGTTCTGCTCACAACAGCAAAGTCCTCTGCAGCACCTGCTGTGCTGTTTTTGAATGCAGACGTCTGGGGGGGGGGGGATAATTAACTTTACCTTGATCGTTACTACTCAGCAACCCCTGTGTATGTTCACTGGTGATGTTGTGATCCATGAAAGCTTAAATTCTGTATTACACAATTGTCCCTTCTTTTTTTTTAAATGCTACCCGCTTTTAGTCACTAATTGTACCCGCCAATCACCCCACTCTTCCGGGCTGTCCCTCCACGCCCTCTGCCGATCCGGGGAGGGCTGCAGGCTACCACGTGCCTCCTCCCATACATGTGGAGTCGCCAGCCACTTCTTTTCACCAGACAGTGAGGAGTTTCTCCAGGGGGACGTAGCACATGGGAGGATCCCGCTTCCCCCCTCCCCAAATAGGCGCCCCGACCGACCAGAGGAGGCGCTAGTGCAGCGACCAGGACACATACCCACATCCGGCTTCCCACCCGCAGACACGGCCAATAGTGTCTGTAGGGACGCCCAGCCAAGCCGGCGGTAACATGGGGATTCGAACCGGCGATCTCAATGTTGGTCGGCAACGAAACAGACCGCCACGCCACCCGGACGCCCACAATTGTCCCTTTTATAAGATGTTACGATAATCCTCCATTTAAACCAACCCGAATGTAATTACTGGACATAGCACTCGAAGCAGGTGACTAAAAATGTCTGCACTGAAACAAATATGGCCAACTATGACCCCGTGATGGACTGGCGGCCTGTCCGGGGTGTCTCCCCGCCTGCCACCCAGTGACTGCTGGGTTAGGCTCCAGCATCCTGTGACCCTGCTCAGGATCAGCGGCTTGGATGATGGATGAAGGGAACAAATGTTAATGGTCTTCTCGTAGGCTTGGTGTCCTGTTCAGCTGCAAGGTGATACGGTTGGCCAGGGTTTTTATACAGCAGCTAATTATTGCATTACATATAGCAAATGATTAGCAAATAATGAAGGGGAGCACAGTACAAAGGCTCTGCAGTGACAACGTCTCCAGCACCACCAATTACCAGCCGAGTGTGATGCGTATCCCCTGTTGTGTGTGTGTGTGTCTGTGTGTGTGTGTCTGTGTGTGTGTGTATGTGTGTGTGTGTGTCCCACATAAAAAGTCCTTCTGCTCTTTGACTACTTTTTGTATCCCACCTGTGCAATGCTGAAAAAAATCGCACACATTTTCTGGGGCGTCCGGATGCCGTGGCGGTCTTATGCGTTGCCTACCAAGATGGGGATCGCCGGTTCAAATCCCCGTGTTACCTCCGGCTTGGTCGGGCGTCCCTACAGACACAATCGGCCGTGTCTGCAGGTGGGAAGCCGGATGTGGGTGTGTGTCCTGGTCGCTGCACTAGCGCCTCCTCTGGTCGGTCGGGGGCACCTGTTCGGGTTGGGGAGGGGGAACTGGAGGGGGGTAGTGTGATCCTCCCACGTGCAACGTCCCCCTGGTGAAACCCCTCACTGTCAGGTGAAAAGAAGTGGCTGGCGACTCCACATGTATGGGAGGAGGCGTGTGGTAGTCTGCAGCCCTCCCCGGATCGGCAGAGGGGGTGGAGCAGCTACCGGGACGGCTCGGAAGAGTGGGGTAATTGGCCAAGTACAATTGGGGAGGAAAAACCCCACATTTATTGAGAGCATCACTTGGTGATGCTGCATCGCATCTCTACCTTGAAGTGAAGCTTCAGTGAGTAGAAGGGGAGGCTGAGACGGCAGCATCCTCAGGCACCTCTGGATTTTATTGGTTATTTCTGATGTGTATGTTTCTATACATGTCCATCCATAACTACAGCAGCACTGATGGAGCCGCTGTCAGGTTTTTTTTTTCATTATTTTATTTTATTTTATTTTCCTATTTTATTTTTTAAACCACTCTCAACCAGCTCCAGCATCAATTGCTAAGCATGCTGGGAGACAATTAACCCGCCTGGCAGAAAATGTTAAAAGCCTCATTCAGAGGGAGATGGGGAAGCTGTCTCGTGAAGTATGAACACCAGAACCTGACATTACTTGCTGTCAACAGCGGACGTGTTTGCCCCCCAGATGGGCACGAAACTCCTGATCCTTAAAAGCCTTTCGCTTTGAAAGTCACCCTTTACCTAATTAGGTGGTGTCGTAATTAACCAAACGGCTGAACTGGTGTTAAAGAACTTAGATTCCCTGTTCTACATCTGTGCTTCTGGCTTGCTGAACCGCGTTTGCAATCAAATACTGAATATTTGATTACGCCTCAGCCAAGTCAAAAGTAGGCACGGCTGCCATGATGATGTCTCTATAATGGTCCCGCTGCAGGTGTCACTGTCATACGTGCAGAAATTCTGCTCGTCCAAATTAGTTGTTGGCATTCCTTCGCCTTTTAGTTCTCCCCTCGTGTTCTCCACAGATCACCAAAGATCCAGTCCAATTATATTCAGCGAGACAAGTTCTTATTGTGCAACACCAATGTT
>NC_079227.1:32970783-32993331 GCF_029633865.1 Lampris incognitus | reverse complement strand
TCTATCCATCTCCCTCTTCCCTCTCACACTCCTCTGATGTGGCCTCCTCGTCATCTGGTGTCAGTAAATCCCGAACAAAGTGGTGCTTGTTTGTTTGTTTATCGGGGGTTGGAGGTGGAGGTGGGGGGGGGGGGTTTACAATGTGACAGTTTCCCTTAGCAGATCCAAAGCGACGTACATCTGAGAGTTTATACAAAACAAGCAAGGGTCTAGTCAGGAGACAACGCAAGTAAGTGCCAACAAAAAACAGGTTCAAGTCCGAAAGGACACGGGTGTCAACAGGCAGTGCACAAAGGCAATGCGTAGGGTGCAGAGAAGTGAGTTTTAAAATATATATTTTAATACCATCAGGTGTGGAGGTGTTAATGAAAGAGCTGGGTCTCCCCCCCTTTTTTTTTGTATCCGGCCAGTGACCTCTTCTGGGCCGTCCGGGTCGCTGCTCCACCCCCTCTGCTGATCCGGGGAGGGCTGCAGACTACCACGTGCCTCCTCCCATACATGTGGAGCCGCCAGCCGCTTCTTTTCACCTGACAGTGAGGAGTTTCACCAGGGGGGTGTAGCACGTGGGAGGATCACGCTATTCCCCCCCAGTTCCCCCCGAACAGGCACACCGACCAACCAGAGGAGGCGCTAGTGCAGCGACCAGGACACATAGCCACATCCGGCTTCCACCCGAAGACACGGCCAATTGTGTCTGTAGGGACGCCTGACCAAGCCAGAGGTAGCACGGGGATTCGAACCGGCGATCCCGGTTCTGTTCTTTCCCTTAGCTTGATGTCTGCATGTGTGCCAGCAGACATCATTCTTGCAAACTGAATGGTGAAAATGATATAGAAGCTGTGCCAGCAAGATGATTCTTATTGTTATTATACCTCTCTCTCTCTCTCTCTCTCTCTCTCTCTCTCTCTCTCTCTCTCTCTCTCTCTCTCTCTCTCTCTCTCTCTCTCTCTCTCTCTCTCTCTCTCTCTCTCTCTCTCTCTCTCTCTCTCTCTCCTCTCTCTCTCTCTCTCTCTCTCTCTCTCTCTCTCTCTCTCAGCCCCAGGTGAACAGGGCCGTGCTGTTAATACAACACTGCCACAAAGGTTTGCAATTATATCTGGAGAAGGGCATTACTAACCCATTTGGCCATCATATGAAGTCTGCATTGTTGTGCGCCCTTTTTCAAATTAATCCATTAGAAATGGTAGAGAAGACTATGAGGCTCAGATGGGACTAATTTGAAACCCTCGTGGTAATTCGGAGTCATTATAACAAATGTCTGCCTTTGAAAACAGTGTATGGTAATTTTTTTGCAAACAATAGCTGGCGCGTGATTGATTTCTATCTGTGAGGCCGTACACGTCTGTTGGCTCGAGGAGGTGAGCGGTATGACTGTCACTGTTCTCGGCCTAGACACCATTCTCCCAGACATCCAATTAAAGTTAGAATAAAGAGCTGAGCATTCTGGCATTGTAGCGAATAATTATGACTTCCAGTGAATTAAATGGACAAAAAGTTAAACCACAGAAAGTTTGGACTTCTCTGGGGACTGCATCACGAGTTTTCCAACGACCGACATTTTCATCCTGACATCACACACAAACCACAGGTCACAAGTGGCTCCGGGATTTTGCGATGGCGCGATGTCTGTGCGTAACTGTAGTCCACTGACTTCCGGTTTCTACTGCAGCGGTCACACCAGTTTCCTGTTTGTTGGCGCGTGCTATTTTTCGCGATGCCTGAAAGATTTACCATGGCTACGTGTCAACCACATGCTCAGAACTGTCGACAATCTTGCACCTGCACCTACCAGCACACCGGTGAAAAGTTTCACGTGTACATATCAAGTTACGTCCAAAAGGGGTCAGCCCTATGTTCCCACAGCCCAATGGTCCCACATTTCTAAGATTTTTCTTATTTCTAAGATTTTTCTCAAAATGAAACCCTATGTTCCCTTATTTCTAGGACATTTTCAAAATTAGGTCTTGTGTTCCTACATGTCCCTTCAATTTAAGCCCTATCCTCCCACAAGATTTTTTTGGAAGCACTTTATAGTAAACGAATGATTTATTTTTTCCCAAAATATTTGGTGAAGAGCTATAGCGGACAGGACCGACCCCCTGGTCCACAGTGTTTGTTCAAATGGTTGTTTTTTCATGGAGGTGAGTTTAATTTCGGTATGAGGGTTCGTCACTCCACAGCAACCCCATGTTGGAGTTGCGGTGTTGAGCTCGAGAGAGTTTGGAAGCTAGCTCTCTCCTTCAAATCGCCAGCCGCGGGATTGAGTGGCGAACCCTCAACTACCAGGGATAGAAATTTGGGAACGTAAGGCCTAATTTATTTTTTAAAAATCTTAGAAATGTGGGAACATAGGGCTGTGGGAACATAGGGCTGTGGGAACGTAGGGCTGTGTGAACGTAGGGCTGTGGGAACGTAGGGCTGTGATAATGTAGAGCTATGGGAACGTAGGGCTATGGGAACGTAGGGCTGTGGGAACGTAGGGCTATGGGAACGTAGGGCTGTGGGAACATAGGCACGCTCCCGTCCAAAGTTACGTCCGTCCGTCTCATAATTGTGGACGTAACTTGATATGTACAACTTGAGACTTCACCCGTGTGCTGGTAGGTGCAGGTGAAAGTGTGTCGACAGTTCTGAGCATGTGGGTGACATGTAGCCATGGTAAATCTTGCGGGCATCGCGAAAAATATGCCATTGTCAATAGCACACGCCAAAAAACAGGAAACTGGTATGACCGCAGCAGTAGAAACCGTAAGTCAGTGGACTACAGTTACGCACAGAGCCGATTCGGCCAATCCCCGTGAATTCTGCGGGACCTCGTCATTTTTGTCCAATCACCGCAACTTTCCCGCAAATTTGACCAATCGTCGTAGTTTCCCGCGAGTTTTCACCAATCAGCGCCCCCCGCGCGCAAACCATTTAGTCATGGTTCACCAGGCGCCCGGGTAGCGTAGCGGTCTGTTTCGTTGCCTACCAACACGGGATCGCGGGTCGAATCCCCGTGTTAGCTCAGGCTTGGTCGGGCGTCCCCACAGACACAACTGGCCGTGTCTGCGGGTGGGAGGTCGGATGTGGGCATGTGTCCTGGTCGCTGCACTAGCGCCTCCTGTGGTCGGTCGGGGCGCTCCCAGACCGGCAGAGAGGGGGTGGAGCAACGGGACGGCTCAAAAAGAGCGGGGTAATTTGGCCAGATACAAATTGGGGAGAAAAAGGGGGGAAATTGGGAAGGTTGAGAAGATGCGTGCGCCGCGAACTGGTTTTGTTAATGGCATCTTCCAACATGAATACTGCTGAGTGTTTATTGTGAGGTTTTGTACATTTTAACGTTTAGCCCCCCCCTCTTCATTTACAAATAAAGCACGTTTTGTTAGAATGTTAGTCACCCTGAGCCTTTGTTCTCTCTCTCGTTATGTTCCTTACAACACTCAGAACAGTGCTGTTTTATTCTCTCTGGAACAAGTTGCCTTCGATTTTCAAAGAATTTTACAAAATAAACAAATAAATCACAACTGTTTTTACAAATTTCACTTGTTCCCACAATTTAATTGCAAAACAAACCACTGTTAAAAACATTGCAACACGCATCGCAATTTTTTTTTAGAAAAGCTGCCGTGAGATCGGGCATTTTAGGCCACAACAATCCCAACAACAAAGTCTGCGAAATCCTGAAGGGACTGGAATGCGGTGAATAGAAATGGAAAATAGATAAAAAAAAAAAACAGTCTGGCTGAGATTCTACTTGTAGGGGTTGCTATTTTTATTTTCGAACGTCACGTTGAAGCACAATAATAAGTCACATTTAGTGATAGCTAACTGCAGTCAAATCCCACGTGTGTGCAAACTTACCTGGCCAGTGAACCTGGTTCTGGTTCTGGTTCTGGTTCTGATGATGTAATGTGGTGATTTGGAATCACAGCCAAACAGAATTCATGAGCTGTGGTTGAGTAATAATTGGACGTAAAGCTGATAATAATTGTAATAATTGGATGTAAATCTGAGAAAACGTACGTCCCTACAGTAAGGATAATTCTCCAACGCCAAAACATTATCTTTCGGATGAAAAGAAAAATGTACAAATCTGAAGCTTGGAAGTGTAGCTCAAACACACACACACACACACACACACATGCACACACACTCAAACAGAGTAATTGCCTTTTATTTTGGTGCTCCAGGGATCCCAGCTTTGTGTAGTTTAAAACGCAGAAGTCTTCATAACAGTAAAATGCATCAGAAAAGAATGTATAACACAACTGTGAGAAGATGAAACCTCCCTTACAAGAGCGCAGTGCTGTCAAAGATGTGGCAGTGGTGGGTGGCTATATGCGAGTGTGCGTGCGTGCATGTGTGCGTGTGCGTGGATGCATATACACTCGTGGGTTGTGCGTTAGTGCATGCGTTCCCATGTGCTTGCCCTTCCCCGCTGAAGCAGAACACCATGAGCACCACTACAAACGATCCCATGACTCCGTGTGCCGCGGGGAGGACCCGCCACAGAGGGCTTGAAGGAACTGACACGCCACAGCACCACCTCCCTGTAACCTCTGAACTCTGCTTTTAAATCATACCTCACGTGGGAGGAGGAGGAAGAGGAAGAGGAGGTGAGAGAACGTGCAAAAGGGAAAAAAATAGAACAAAAAGTGAAGTGTGGATGGAAGGCGAGGAAGGGAGCCGCGGGGAGGCGAGGAGGGGAGGGGTGCGAAGTGATGGCAAACTGTGGCATTTACTTTCCTTCATCCGGAGGAGAGAGAGAGCTAGAGACATATCTGGCACCGGTGTCCAGGATGACACGAGTTTTAAAAAACAAAAACAAAAACAAATCTGACCTTTGAAGAAAGGGAAGGCAGCAGGGGGCAGGAGAATAAAACAGGCCCGGCGATGCCCCCAGCGACAGTCAATCCATCCACCTTGAGGTGCCATTCGGCCACGTCCGCTGGGAGAATAAAAGGGGTGATACGAACGGAGATGGTGTAGGGAGACGGGGAACAGGTGAAGAATAGTGCAGTGGAATGGGGAGAGGGTTGGATTGGGACGGACAGGTTAAGGGCCCCATTGCCTTTGACAGTTTGCATGTAAACCGCGGAGCTAACAGCGGCGGAGTTAAGATGTCCGTTTCTCTATGCAGCTTGACGGGCAGATGGCGTCGACAGTGCTGAGTTCAAGACTCCTCTTCCTGCTGGAGGAGACCGTGCTAAGAATTTGTTGTGTTTTTTTTTTATGGTACTAAAAGCAGCTTTGTCCAAAACCTCCTTCCTCCAAATGACACAGTGGGACGGCAGAGTGTGGCGGTGTTTAGCAGCGTCACCTCGCAAGGAAAAAGGTTCTGGGTTCAAGTCCCGGACTGATTCCTCCTTGCTTGGAGTTCGTGTGTTCTCTCTGTGTTGGTGTGGCATCATCCCACATCCAAAGACACAAATTGTTAGGTATCAGATACTCCTGCCCTTGAGCAAGGCACGGGCCTCAGAACGTGAGGCTGGTCAGTAGGTGCTGCATTGCCTGCCCAGGGTTCCGAAGCAAGTCGGATGGGTCAGATGTGAAGGGTGAATATCCCCATGGGGATTAAGACAGTGTAGCTTAACTTGAACGTCCATGGGACAGGATAGCCAAAGGAGTTGAATCAAGTGCAACTGGACATGGTATATCCGTGAAGACGTTTCGCCTCTCATCCAAGAGGCTTCCTCAGTTCGTGCCTTTCTGACTAGACCAAGCTAGTCTGACTGGCTGGTGATGAGACTCAGATATGTATCCTCTAGGAGTCGTTGTCAGAGCTATTGATATGCATGGCTCTTTGTGATCAGATCAACAGGCGTTGGTAAACATCTGATCACAAAGAGCCACGCATATCAATAGCTCTGTCGACCATCATTACTTCCTAGATGTGCGCATTATGAGCGTTAAAGTTTCCCTATAACCAGTTCCTCACTGACACATTGTGATACAGAAACAGGTTGTCAGTGTAGTGTTAATACTCTCAATACTTTTATTTGTTCATGAAAATCCTGTTTATTCTGTCTCTTCTTTCTGACCCTGAAAACATACAGGTGACATAGTCACTTCCCTGGTCTATCTTTTTCATGTTTGCGCTCGAAAATTGTCTAATTTAAACCTCTCTAACATATAATTGATAAAATAAATGGATCACAATAATAATAATTGACATTTCAACTAAGCCACGTTTGAACTATGAATGCAATGCCTTTCGAGACAGTTGATTCTTTATTGGAACAAGTGTAATTATTTAGCTTGAAAGAGATTAATCCCATGTTGGCCAGCTTCAAACACTTAAAGGCATTGCACAATTACTGCCTAAAGAGGCACAGAAAACCCATTTGTTTTCTGGCAGTAATTGTAAAAGTCATGTTCCTATAACACACTAATATTTTACGATGCACCATCTGTGTGTGTGTGTGTGTGGGTGTGCGTGCATGTATGTTGTGACTGTGTATGTGGGTCTGTTTAACAGTACATATTTGCCAGTCTGTCATTATGTTGCACTATCTGAACAGACTTGTGTCAGAGATGTTATTCTCAAACATATGTCGAGCTTTTTTTTACGTGAGACTGCTGTCCATCACAGCCTCAAAGAGGCAAGTTTCTCAGAGAGCTAAGCAAAGACATTTAACTGTCAAGGCTGTTGGGAATATGTAACAGCAAAAAGGAAGCCATGTGAGATTAGGCTCCCTGTGTACAGGTAAACTAAAGTGGGATATGAACCAAAATACAAAACACTACTTTGACTCACACGTGTAAACATACTTACTTCAAATGTATTGAACTTACTGATCAAAAACGTACTTTCATTCATGGTATTGGCATCCAGAGTTCAGCCCAAAATAGTAATAAAAAGAAATCCTCTTACCTGCAGTGCTATTCATCCATCTAGATTTTTTTTGTGTGAGTTGCTGAATTGTCAAGATATCAGCTGCAGAGGTGTCTGCCTTCTCTCGAATACAATGGAACTGGATGGCATTCACATTATGTTGCTCAAACCGGCAAAAAAAAAAACAAACAAAAAACTACATTCGAAAAACTGAACAGCAATGTCTCTTTTCAGAAATCATGACCCAGCTACTCAAGATAATCCACAGACCTTTTTGCAAGCAGTTTCATGTAGGTGTAGTTTGGTCTAAGAAAATAAATCCTATAAGGCATACGAACGACTGTGTTGCATGCCAAACACCATGCTGCAGGACTTCTTATTCAATACAAGTTTGCTTTCATGAAACCAGTTTTGGGCCGAATTAAAATAAAACGTAAAGAATTCTGAATTTCTAATCTATCAGATTTAGAAGTGTAAATCACCATGTCATCAGCATAAAGATTAACAAGACAGAGCATATGTGCGGTAAGTCGTTAATAAAAAGAGGGGAAAAAAGTGGTCCCAAGGTAGAACCTTGTGGAACAGCCTTTTCAACAATTAAATAGTCAGACTGAGAACGTTGAAAGATGACACTGACATCCATTACGAAGATGGGTATTAAACCAGAGGAGAGCTACAACCACTACTTTCGTCTGCTCCCTTTAGGGCTTGCCACAGCGGATCATTTCCATCTCTTCCTGTCCTCTGCATCTTCCTCTTTCACGCCAGCCACCTGCATGTCCTCCCTCACCACACCCATAAACCTCCTCTTTGGCATTCCTATTTTTCTCTTTTGTGGCAGCTCCATATACAGCATTCTTCTCCCAATATACCAGCATCTCTCCTATCAAAACCATCTAAATCTTGCTTCTCTTGCTTTGTCTTCAAACTGTCCAACCTGCCCTATCTCTCTAATACCTTCGTTGCTAATCCTGTTCTTCTTCGTCACTCCCAATGAAAATCTTAACATCTTCAACTCTGCCACCTCCACCTCTGCTTCCTGTCATTTCATCAGTGCCACTGTCTCCAAACCATACAACGTACATAGCTGGTCTCACTATCATCTTGTAAACCTTTCCTTTGACTCTTGCTCGTACCATTCTGTCACAAATCAATCCTGACACTCTTCTCCAGCCACTCCGCCCTGCATGCACTCTCTTTTCCCCTCTGTTCTGCACTCCCCGTTACGTTGAACAGTTGACCCCAAGTATTTAAACTTATATACCTTTGTCACCTCTACTCCTTGCATCCTCACCATTCCATTGTCCTCCCTCTTGTTCACACATACGTATTCCATCTTGCTCCTACTGTCTTTCATTCCTTTTCTCTCCAGGCTCTCCTCAACCAGCTCCCTACTCTCACTACAGATGTCATCTACCAACATCATAGTCCACAGAGACATAGACCACAGAGAGAACTTGATATCGTCCATCAACCTGTCCATCACCATATTTTGAGTTAAATTGATAGAATAGAGCTTATCAAGGGGGAAGTAGTGATCAAGCATATCAATGGCCTTGGAAAGATTGAAAAAAATTGCACCTGTGAGTTGGCCTTTATCAAAGGACGAGAACACGTCATTAACGAAATTTAGGAGAGCCGTGGTGATGGAAAATCAGGTCTAAAACCTGATTGAGATGGAGATAAAATATTGAATAGGTTGATGTACTGTAATAATTGATTAAAAATAAGTTTCTCAAAGATTTTAACAATAATACAAATAATAGAAATTGGTCGATAATTATTCACATCAAATGGGTCTCCACTTTTGAATGGAGTGATAACGCTGGCACATTTCCATATGGGGGTGAATTGAGCAAGTGGACAGAGACAAGTTAAATAAATCTGCAAGAGGATACATTATTAGATGAGTGGCAAGTTTAACACATTTTGCTTCCAAACCATCTGGATCAGCACTATTACTTTCGTTTAACTCACATATAGCATGAAAAACAGCAGAGGGCAAGATTTTTCTAAAGGAAAATGAACCATTAGAAGTAGTAAGGTTTAAGGAACCATATGAATTAAAGTGTTGAGAACAACAGATACATTAGAAATGCTTTTCAAAAGCATGGGGAATAATTAAAGTATCAGAAATAATTCCATTATTAATTCTTACCTGGTTTATGAAGCTCTTGCTAGCTTTAATGTGAATATGGTTCAATTGATTCCAGAGCTGTCTAGGGTTATGAAAATCCTGAGAAAAGCTATCTCTGTAGTAGTCGGATTTTGCATTCCTTGGTCATACATAAATTCCTCAAGTATCTGTAGGTTTCGCAATCAGCAGAATCTTTACGTGAATGACATTTTGCCCAGGATTTATCCCTTTGTTTGAAAAGGCCGATAAGATTTGAGCTAAGCCAGGGTAAATGTATACCTTTATTTTTTATGGGGGCATGTTTATCAATAACATTAGTAACTCCTGAATAAAGGAAGCTCCATTTATCATCCTCAAAAGGAATTAGCTGAAATCTATCCCAGTTAATAGCAATTAAGTCTTGAATAAAACAATCTACATTAATATTCTTGCATTGTCTCAATCTAATATATCTAGGAGGAGAACTTGGAATTTTGATTTTCCAGACACACAATATAACCGAAGGATCCTGTAAACAATGTGACATATACATTTTCCTTTCAGGATTAGTGACAAGTATTCAGTCCAACAAAAGATGAAGAATGACAATCCACTCTAGTAGGTTCATTAATTAACTGAGGTTTACACTACCAAATAAATTTCTATCATTGAAGGAGGAACGATTCAACCAGTTGCTTTTGAAGTCACCCAAGATAATCATTTCATTATGCCTCTCAAAAGAATTAATAGGTGACAAAATACACTTTGCAGAGTGGGTCGAAGCAGAGGGAGGTCTGTAAATGTTGCCAATAGTTAAATATTTGTTATCATGAAGAAGAATGTTAATGAAAAGACATCCAGAATTAACTGGCTGTACTTTAGGAATGACACACTCAGAGACAAGAGTTGCAGCAACATATGATGCCACCCCAACTCCTCTAGAAGCCCCATCAGCTCTGTGCAGAGTCCATTTTAATTCCATCATCAGTGATTTTACTATGTAGCCATGTTTAAGAAATAATAAGAATAATAATTATGGGTTTGTAAACAGTAACCCCGGCTCTGGGGAGATCGATTTTTTGAAACAAGGCCCCTGATATTAGGTTGAATAACCTTTAAACCTTTAGCTGAATCAATTGTGCCTGTATAGAAAATAAAAACAACAGGTCAGAAAACCGAGTTGGGAAAGAGAAGGGGATGAGGGTGGGGAGCGAGAGCAACAGACAGACAAACACCACACACACACACACACACACACACACACACACACACACACACACAAACACCACACACACACGCACACACATGCTTGCTTGCTGGTAGTCCATCGAGTCCGATGATGACATCCCTCCTCGTTAACGGGGTGCTCTTTGATGACTATTGTTGGACTGCAGCTCACTCTACCAACTCATCTTCATCTATGTGAGAGCGTAGTCCTGCGTGTTTGTTGATAAAGCAATAGGAGAAGATGTTCGGTCTCAAAACCATCCGTTTTATTTAGCGGTAAATGGATAAAGCATACAGAGCTCTGGGTCTAGATCTTCCTATCCCTGACAAACAACAGATTGTGTCAGTTCACGAAGTCTGACTCCCTCTCCTTTCCCTGACCCAGTCTTTATACTATACAAAGTGTTGACTGAATATGGATGTGTGGTCTTCTTTCTGATTGGTCCGTTCATCTGACTCCGTTTCCGCCTCACTGATATCCGGACTCCAGGTAATCTTCTTCCCCATCTGCTGTGACCTCCTTGTTGTAGCTGCCGTCGTAAAATCCCGTTCCCATCTCTGAAACCACATATCACAGCACATCTCGTCTCCACTCCCCCCTGACCACAACACCCCCATTGTTCCCCTTCCCATTCAGAGTCGCCAACCCTATCCAAGGTCAGCGACCCTCACACCTTCCATGGAGATAGACATCTTGTCTCTACTCCCCCTTTACCACAACACCCCCATTGTTCCCCTTCCCATTCAGAGTCACTAACCTTATCTAAGGTCAGCGACCCTCACACCTTCCTGTAATTTACTCTGCTAACATACTCAGTACTTTTCCACTGCCACTATAGACCCTCATGTCCTTGTAACAAGCCCTGTTCCTCATGCATATGTTTTCCCAATGATTAATATATCCTTATATCCCTTATTCCAATTAATGTGTTGTAATCATCATTATTAAACATCACATTATTACATTTATCTACACTGTAGAGTCCAATTCTTGATCCACAAGTTTTATTGCACATTGGGCATATGAAGTCTGAGTTAGTGGGGACAGGCATGGTTGCGTCTCCTCAGTCTTTTCTATTGTTTTTTTCATATTCGTCTCCATTCCCAGCTGTTCTGCACCTCTGTAGCAGATCTCCCGCCAGTTGGAGCGGTTGGTGGCAGCTGGTTCCAGTCTCAAGGGGTCGATACAACACTTCTTCATCGATGTTTTTAGCTGGTCTTTGTATGGCTTCTTCTGACCACCTGCAGACCGGAGGCCCAGATGAAGCTGTCCATACAGGACTTGACGTTGCAGGCGTTCTTCAGGCACCCTGACGACATGTCCAAACCAGCGCAGTTGGTGTTCAGTGACCGTGGTTTTGATGCTCTTGCAGTTTGTCCTAGCAAGAATCTCAGCATGGGGGACAACGGTCACGCCACGTGATCTCCATGGTTCGCTGCAGACACCTGATGAGGAACTGCCCCAGCAACCTTAGGTGGTTGCTGTATGTGACCCAAGCTTCACAGCTGTATAGGAGAGTTGTCATGCAGACGGCTTTGTAAATGGCAATTTTGGTGTGCAGGTGGAGGTGTTTGTTTTGGAAGACCTTACGTTGAAGTTTGCCGAAGGCTGCAGAGGCTTGTTTGATTGAGTTTGAGTTTCGTGATCACTGTCACAGTCCTCATAAAGGATGCTGGCCAGGTGTTTGAAAGATGGAGCAACTCAGAGTGGTTGGTGTTCTATAGTGAAGGCAGGCATAGGGTGTGTGTGTGTGTGGGGGGGGGCTGGACCTCTGTTAGCATAACATCTCAGTCTTGGTGGTGTTTACTGATAGACGCAGCCTGCTGTAGACATTCACAACTGCGGCAATGATGGTTTGCAGGTCTTCACACACACACACACACACACACACACATAAAAGAAGTGAGGGGCAGGCAAACTTGAATAGCAAATGACCACTGGCTCGCACTTTCGTTTCATCGAGAGACAGACATTGGCAAACCCTCATTCGGTTTTCCATGGTTACATGTGAACATGTGTGTGCATCCTTACAACAGACTTGACTGAAACTGACGCCACCGCTGTCACAGTTTACGGCAAACGTTGACTCATTTTCACATAGTAGGCTAACCAAAATAAAGAGCATTGTTAGTTCTGAATTGTTGTGTAGCCCATTTTCTGCATCTTCAACTTAAACCTTAAATGTCTTACAGGAAACACAGTCTAAGGGCTGTCTGTCAGTGCGTTTTTCTCATACCTCTACATAGTTCATTATCCAAATATAGATGGGAGGTGTACAGACAGATCCTTGGACTCGTCATCAGGAGTTGTGTAGCTATGTTTCTGTCCATCCTCTGTCACAGTGAGTCTTGCAGGGAAGAGCCAGCCATAGCAGAGCCCGGCTCCCCGTAGTTTCTTCTTTCTGTCGACACACTCAGCGGGTCTATGTTGGATCTCAGCCAGCAGGTCTTGGAGCATATGAAAGGTTTTATCTTTCCAGACCAGCTTTTTCTTCTTGGACGCAGCCCTCAAAATGTGTTGTCGGTCACTCCATCTCAATGGCCAAATAAAACACGGCCCTCTGTGTTTCTGATGGGTCCGGCCGGGGCCGAAGAGACCCACGATGCCTGTCCACCTCTGGCCTGGTCCAACTCGTTCTGGTCAAGGATATAGCGCAAGATCGCCGCCAGCTCTTTGCCAGAATCACCTTTCTGCCAAAAGCCTTCCTTCAGGCCCACAATGAGCAAGTTATTTCTTCCGCGGTGTGATTCCAGGTAGGAGACTTTGGCTTGTAAATTCCTTGTTTCCTTTTCCAAGTCTTGAATGGTGCCCTGGTGGGCGAGACTTTGGTCCTCCAAGGTCCCAATACATTTGTCATTATTCTCCACTCCATTCACCATGGCCCAGGTATCTTTTTAAAGCTCTTTTATTGAATTATTCAAGTCCTCGAACCTTTGTTGGGAGAAACATTTTATGCTGACAACCTGTGCCAAAAGTTCTTGTGTCCAGGCAGGTGGTTGCTCCTCGGCCATGCTTTGTTTAGTGGTGTGCAGCTCAGCTTCTCGCTTTTTCGCGATTTGTCTCCTTTCTCGAGAGTGTACTGATCTTGACATGCAACGGCTCTGTGCGGAAAATTAATTTCCTACTTTTAATTTCAAAACATTAAGCTATTAGCTATTAATTTGCTGAATTCTCCAGCCTGCGGATGCCAAACGATTTAACCCATCGTGCTGTCTTGCCCACTGCCCGATCGGATTGAGATCGGGGGAATTTGGAGGCTAAGCCAACACCTTGAACTCTTTGTCCTGGACTGCTCCTGGTCCTGGACTGCTCCGTTGGCATGTGGACACTGCTTGGCATCCTGTGCATCATGTTCTTCATAAATTTTATGTCCATTACAATTCTGTTATCATCTTTCAATGTTGTATTATGGAAATTGCGTGAACACAATATCCATTGCACGCTGTCCGTCTTGGGAGAGAGATCCCTCCTCTGTTGCTCTCCCTGAGGTTTTGTCCTACTTTTTCTCCCTGTTAAAGGGTTTTTTTTAGGGAGTTGTTCCTTATCCGATGAGAGGGTCTAAGGACAGGATGTTGTGTTGCTGTTAAGCCCACTGAGGCAAATTTGTAATTTGTGATATTGGGCTATACAAATAAAATTGATTTGATTTGATTTGTCGTGTTCCTCAAACCATTCCTGAACAATTTTCTGCAGTGTGGCAGGGTGCATTTTCCTGCTGAAAGAGGCCGCTGCCACCAGGGGATACCGCTCACGCGAAGGGGTGTACCTGGTCTGTAGCGATGTTTAGGTAGGTGGTACCTGTCAAAGTAACATCCACATGAATGCCAGGACCCAAGGTTTCCCAGCAGAACTTTGCCCAGAGCATCACACTGCCTGCACCGGCTTGCCTTCTTCCCATAGTGCATCCCGGTGCCATCTCTTACCCAGGTAAACAACGCACACAGACCCAGCCGTCCACATGATGTAAAAGAAAACATTATTCATCAGACCAGGCCACCCTCTTCCATTGCTCCGTAGTCCAGTTCTGACGCCTATGCTATGTGCCCACTGTGGGTGCTTTCGACGGTGGACAGGGGTCATCATGGGCATACCATGGGCATACGCAGCTCCATACACAGCAAGCTGCGACACTCTGTGTGTCCTGACACCTGTATATATCATAGCCAGCATTAACTTTTACAGCAATTTGAGCTACAGTAGCTCTTCTGTGGGATCGGACCAGACAGGGGGATCTGCACAATATTAGGCAGGTGGTTTTAATGTTTTGGCTGATCGGTTGTATACGCGGAACAAAGGTAATTGAATACAGATTGACTATGCGACAAAAATAGAGGAGAATAGGCAGTTTGCTGTTTTATGACAAACGTGGAGCTGCTGCTTTCTTTCTTCTTTTTTTTTTTTGTTTGTTATACTGATGTTTCACAAATGGAAGACATTCCCCAGGGAATTACTGTAAACTCATTTCCCAGCTCATTTTACCTTCTCACACCCATCACCGGCCCTCTTAACAGCACAAAAAGGTAGCAAGCGAGAGGCTCAACTTAACAAGATTGGCTCCGGTTAGAAAGATTTAATAAGCTCCAGGAATTCATCTGTGAACGCCTGCTACCTCTGAAATGTGTCCCTGCTATTATCATAACTGTCAAGAAGGGTACCGCGCATACGTGCTTTTAGCACACCCGTAGCCGTGTGTAGCCTCTCCTCTTTGGTGTAAGCGCAGTCAGTCGATCAATTAATCAATCAACGTAGGAGCAAATAATGCAAAAAGATAGAGCAAAAGAGTCTCATCTCAATATGCAATTTTAAGAACCACGCGAGTAATTTTATGCGCCATTCGTGTCATTAATTCAAGGGAAGAAAATTGAAATTGATTGGGGCAGGGCCAGGGGCTATTGTCAGGGGGGAGCGAGCAGATCAACAGAGGCAGGTAACGGTGGACAAATTAGGATGTATGGTTCAGGAGGTAGAGGAGGTCGTCTGGTAACTGGAGGGCTGCTGGATTGATCCTTGGCTGCCCCTGCCAAAAATTTCAAGGCGTCCCTGAGTGAGACGCCTAACTGCTCCCGACGAGCTGGTTGTTACCTCGCGTGGTCAACACCGCTGTCGGTGTGTGAGCGGGTGAGTAAATACTGCTGGCACCCGCGCCATCCCTTTGTTGTTGTTCCTGGTGCTGCTTTGAGCTTCAGCTACACTACTTCAGCCCAGGTAGTCTAAGGCCGGGTACACGCTGGAGGACTTGTCGATACTGAAAACGGGACAGACGCCACGCATAAGGACATATTTCATAGATTTGTTTTGAGTTCTGTCGCCAGGCAGGCACACGCTAGGCCAAGGTGGGGTTTCCCCTTTTTCTCCCCAATTGCTTCCGGCCAATTACCCCACCCTTCCAAGCTGTGCCGGTCACTGCTCCAGCCCCTCTTCCGATCCGGGCAGGGCTTCAGACTACCACATGCTTCCTCTGATACAGGTGGAGTCACCAGCCGCTTCTTGTCACCTGATATTGAGGAGTTTCACCAGGAGACGTAGCACATGGGAGGATCACGCTATTCCCCCCAGTCCCCCCCTCCGAACAGGTGCCCCAACCGACCAGAGGAGGCGGTAGTGCAGCGACCAGGACACATACCGCTTCCCACCCGCAGACACGGCCAATTGGACGTCCGGCCAAGCCGGAGGCAATACGGGGATTCGAACTGGCAATCCCCGTGATGGTAGGCCATGGAATAGACCGCCACGCCAACCGGGACACCCAGGACATCACCCCCTTAACAGTTCCACTAACCATCAATCAGAGACTCGCCTCTTCGAACGGTTTTGTTTGAAGCTAGCAGTTGGCGGGAGGTAATGCAGCCCGTCTGATGCCAACCACCACTAAAGGTTTTGGCAGCCAACAGGCTGCACAGAGAGACCCGGGTGGCGGTGCTGGCCCTGGACTTCACACCCTGTTATTTACCTTTATGATGTCAAGCCATTTGAGTATATTGTGTTAAATGAAAACACTTAAACACTTACAGTACCCTATTGAAGAAGGCTCTATTAAAAGTCGCTCTGTGATGGAATCAATACAGCTATGCACGCTCATCCTCATCGATCGGTGTGTGCGCGCGCACACACACACACACACACACACTCTCTCTCTCTCACACACATACACACACACACACACACACACACACATATCCATCCACAGAAGGATGTGTCTCAATAAGACATGGGCAGCACGGTGGCGCAGTGGTTAGCGCGGTCGCCTCACAACAAGAAGGTCCTGGGTTCGAACCCCAGGGTAGTCCAACCTTGGGGGTCGTCCCGGGTCGTCCTCTGTGTGGAGTTTGCATGTTCTCCCCGTGTCTGCGTGGGTTTCCTCCAGGTGCTCCGGTTTCCTCCCATGGTCCAAAGACATGTAGGTCAGGTGACTCATCCACCCATCCATCCATTATCCCAACCGCTTATCCTGCGCTCAGGGTGGCGGGGATGCTGCAGCCTATCCCAGCAGTCACTGGGCGGCAGGCGGGGAGACACCCTGGACAGGCCGCCAGGTGAATCAGCTGCTCCAAATTGTCTCTAGGTGTGAATGTGTCAGCCCTGTGATGGCCTGGCGGCCTGTCCAGGGTGTCTCCCCGCCTGCCGCCCAGTGACTGCTGGGATAGGCTCCAGCATCCGACGACCCCAGTTGGGATAAGCGACTTGGATACTGGATGGATGGACAATAAGACATCTTACCATCTCATTAAAATGAAGTAAAGGGTAGAATATGATCAGAGACACATCACATCCCATCACACAGGTGTGTCCCTGAGGTGTCCTCAGGACATTAGCTACTCTATTTAGCGTCTTTATTTTCTTGTCTTTGGAACTGTTTGCTGCAAAATGATTTAAATGAATGACTGAAAAAGACCCGTTCCTCTTGGTGAGTGTAAACGTTTTTAAGTGCTTGCATACAAAGGTGGAGGACATTTGTGGTGTTCTTTACGTGAGTCTGATCATAATTTGTACAAGGTATAATAGACCATCCACAACCTTTGTGTGTGTCTTTTTGTTGCTTTTCTTGGGTCGAGGTCTAACAGACTCACGGGTCAAATATGGGTTTAATAAGGGGGCGTCCAGGTAGCATAGCAGTCTATTCCGTTACCTACCAACACGGGCCTCGCCGGGTCGAATCCCTGTGTTACCTCCGGCTTGGTCGGGCGTAACTGGCCATGTCTGCGGGTGTGGAGCAGGATGTGGGTGTGTGTCCTGGTTGCCGCACCGGTTCCTCCTCTGGTCGGTCGGGGTGCCTGTTCAGGGGGGCGGGGGACCTGGGGGGAATAGTGTGATCCTCCCACCCCAGATGGTAAAGTTGCTGTGGCTCAGACCCGTCCCACACCTAACACTTTCAGCCATTGGGCGGCCCGCTCCTGTTTGCCAGATCTGGGCCAGAACCAAGCCATAGCAATGCCACATGTGCCACATATTTGCCAGAGGTGGCCCATATTTGTTTGGTGATATCTGGGCCATATTCACCATTTACCACACGGGGCCACTTCAGGGTCACATCCAGATCACATGTTGCCCAGAGCACCACGTCTTTGCCCAAAAAAGGCCCACATCTGATTTGGCATATTTGGGCCATATTTGGTATTATACATGTGGGCCACTTCAGGCTCACATCCACTTTGTCAGGGCCAGAAGAAGGCCACCAGTGCCGCGTCATTGCCTGAAGTGGCCCACATCCGGATGCTATCTGGGATGGGCTACATCCCCCCTGGTGAAACTCCTCACTGTCAGGTGAAAAGAAGTGGCTGGCGACTGCGCATGTATCGGGGGAGGCAGCCCTTCTCGGATCGGCAGAGGGGGTGGAGCAGCGACCGGGACGGTTCAAAAGAGTAGGGTAATTGGCCGGATACAATGGGGGTGGGGTGGGGGGTTTAGTAAAGCGAGTCAGTCCGGAATGAGTCTAATAATAAATCAATATTTGCATCGTGGCATCGGCACGTGGATAGCATGAACGATAAAAAAGCCCCGTGTGTTGTTCCTCTCCTCCGTGCTGCAGGCAGGTTTCTGCACAGCAGCCCACGCCAGCTTGACTGTTATCCATCCCCACCGTGCAGAAACCATGAAGAAGTAGAAATAATGGCGTAATGGGCATCGAGTCTCTCAAGTGGCGGGAATACTTTCCATTATTATGCTGATGATAAAACTCCGCAGTTTCCGTGACTGCAGTTCAGATAAGAGGGGGGGGGCGGGCTGTTGAAACGATGTGAGCGGCGGTACCAGGAGGCAGGGTGGATACTGGGTGTAGCCGGGGGTGGGGGGCTGGTTGGAGCCTTGGTTGTAGTAATTACACTTGGAGATCATAGAAAGGACAGCGGTGATGAAAATAGATCCCTGACTGTTCAACAAACGCTCCTTCCATCTTCCCTCCTCCTCCGCCTCCTCCCTCACATCCCAGTCCTCCCAGTATGAGGGTGTCTCTGATACTGGTGACACAGTATCAGACCAGTATCTCTGTGTTTCTCTTCTTCTCTACCTCTAATTCTCCCCTTCCTCTCCTTCTCTCTCTTTCTCCTGTCCTCTCCCTCCCCCTTCATCTCTCCATCCTCTCTCTTTAAGATGCTGTGGGCTCTCCTCTCTTTCCCAGCTCCTGTTCTCTTCATTGTGTCTTTGTGTCCTCCCTCTGCCTTTAATGACTTCTCTCTCCCTCTTTCTCTCCCACTATATTTTGTCTCTCTCCTCTCCCTTTGTGTCTATCTTTCTGCCGCCCTCTCTTCCTGTGTGTGCGTGTGTATGTGTGTGTGTGTGTGCTCATGTGTGAATGAGTACTCGTGTGTGTTTGTGTGTGTACTCGTGTGGTGTGTGTGTGTGTGTGTGTGTAGTCGTGTGTGTATTCATGTGTGTGTGTGTGTGCTCGTGTGTGTGTTTGTACACGTGTGTATGTGTAGTCACGTGTATTCATGTGTGTATGTGCTCGTGTGTGTGTGTGTGTGTCTCTCTCTCTCTCTCTCTTTCCTGGGGCGATAGAATACAACTCTGTGTTCAAGTTAGCCTATTTCTTTTTGTGTGTGTGTGTGTGTGTGTTTTGTGTCAGGTGTGTGTAGAAGTTATTTGTGTGTTTAGCAGTGAGGCACATTCCACTGTGAGTGAACCCACGCTGGAGATGCAGTACCATGAGCCTCTGCAGTGGGCCGTCCAGTCAGCGCTGCATGGTGGCCCAGAGGCCAGCTAGTTAAGAGGCAGGACAGCGTGGGGCTACATTGTTTCATCATAGTGTTCGGCTCTACTGCGGTGCTATGTTAGCCTGTTGTCTGCTGTAGAACATTCACTTAACGAGCATGAGCAGGATCTAGACAACGTAAATGTGTCGTGGAGGGTCAACATCCATCCATCCATTATCCAAGCCACTTATCCGAATTCGGGTCACAGGATGCTGGAGCCTCTCCCAGCAGTCATTGGGCGGCAGGCGGGGGAGACACCCTGGACAGACCGCCGGTCCATCACAGGGCCTGACACACACACACACACACACACACACACACACACACACACACACACACACACACACACACACACACACACACACACAGGGACAATTTAGTATGGCTGATTCACCTGACCTACATGTCTTTGGACTGTGGGAGGAAACCGGAGCCCCCGGAGGAAACCCACGCAGACACGGGGAGAACATGCAAACTCCACACAGAGGACGACCCGGGACGACCCCAGAGGTTGGACCACCCCGGGACTCGAACCAGGACCTTCTTGCTGTGAGGCGACCGCGCTACCACTGCACCACCGTGCGGCGGTTAAACAGTGGCTACCAATTTAAGTCAAATACTCAAGCGACATTCTTCAAATGAAGCGCTATTCATTCAGGTTAAAGGTCAAAGGAGATTTATTCAGCATCGCCAGGGGTGGCCACCAATTGCACACAAGTAATAGAATAGTGTTCACGTGATGAACGTTCCTTCATTATTACATTCAACAGCAGTTTATTAGCGGTGCAGTTTGCTCCATGTGATTGAAGCTCGTGCTAGATGTGTTATGGGACGAGCCTGGGTGATGGCGTAGCTGCTTAGACGTTGTATGAAGTAATGTACGACAAGGAGCGTGGTAGCGTGTGGGGCTTAATGAGTGTAATTAAAGCATTTTGACAGAGATGATAGAGGTTCTTCACACCTGGCATTCAACTGAAATGGATTAATCAGATCACAGCTCATCATGCTAATCATGTTCATTAGCAGTTTCAGACTGAAAATGGATTTTTTTTTCATTGCACTGAATTTTGTAGGTGTTTTGTGTCCTGTCACTTGTGTAATTTCATCCCCCATGCATTAGGAAGGTGGACGTAACGAGATTAAAAGAAATTACAGCATGCTTTTCTCGAAGGGCGTGTATCCATATTTACCTTAGACAGACTTCAGGCTCTTTTACCTCATCGAATTTGGGGCATTTTTTTAACTTACTTTTTATTTCAATCTCAACAACTTATGCAACCAAATTCACAATTTTGCCTGCTGTTTTTTTTTAATTTATTTTTTCAGCTGTACCTATATGGTTTACAAATAATTTAACAAAAGCAAATTAAAAAAATACAAGGAAAAAAGGAAGAAAAAAACACGTTTACTTCAGCTTGAAGTGTTAGTTTTGGAATTTGAATGAATTTATAATAATTAGAATAATTTATTTTATAATTTTTATTTTTTAGAATCATTTTACAATCATTAGAATAGTTTTTAGTTTACAATTTTTTAGAATAATTTTTATAATAATTAGAATAATTTTATTTTATATTTTGTATTTCTTATAATGATTTTTATAATATTTTTTATAATTTATTTTATATATATACTATATTTAGAATAATTAAATTAAAATCATTTTTAATTTGTTAGAATTTGACACATGATGACGGTCATGTACCAAAAGGACAGTGACAAGCAAGAGATGTGCAAACCAGCTGGACCTCAAACACGAGCACACTCAGGCTCACACATATCCAGTCTTTGTTCATCCAAGGAAAACCACATAGGCACACATGAAACACACTCATGATCTGATATTACCATGTTGGTGTTGTTCCCACAACACGTCATAATTAATGTCGCTCCAGGTCCACCATTGCAACGGACCAATCACATTGTTGTGATGCCGTGGCTTTGCGACACGTGGAAAAAGGCAGGAAAAATACCAAAGCTAACCTCACATGACCTCAACCCCAACCTAGCCCTAACCTTAACCCAACACATTCACGTTTGCGGCGGCCTCACCCAGTACCGTCCATGCAGTGTCTTTGTCCACATCTGTGTCTTCGTTTGATGGCTGGGAGAGCTGGCGCTGGATCAGCTGGGAGAGCTTGGTCTGCTGCATCCTGTGGGCCCAGGGACCACGGCCCTGCCTGGAGCTGTGCCTTAAGAGGAAACACCAAGGGCGGTCTGACAGGACGCGGAAGCGGGGCAGGCTAAGCTAACTGCTAGCCCTTGCATACCGGCAGTTCCGATAACACCGAGGGCGGTCTGGCGGGCGGCCTCGCCCGGCATCGACTGTGATGTTTTTGGTGTCATTGTGTGGCATGTGGGAGGTGTGTCGAGGGTGTCTGGCTGGGAGAGCTGGCGCTGATCAGCGGAGGGACCCTGGTCTGCTGCGTCCGGTGGGCCCAGGGACCACAGCCCCTGCCTGGAGCTGCGCCCAATGAGGAAACACGAGAGCGGTCTGACAGGATGTGTAAGCAGGACAGGTGAAGCTAAATGCTAGCCCATGCAGACCAGCAGTTTCAACAGTCACCCTGGCTGGCGTTCGTTCCCTCGGACAGTGATTTTTTATTTTTTATTTTTTTAGTTTGGATATATGTGTGTTCGGAGGTGTGTGTTCTTGTGGTTTTTGGATATGTGTTATTGTGTCTGTGTTGCACTGCTGTGGGCTGGGGGAAACAACATGAAAAGAAATGACAAATAAAGTGTTCCTGATTCCTGATTCCTGATTCAGATACACCCAAATGTGGCACTCACACACACACACACACACACACACACACACACACACACACACACACACACACACACACACACACACACACACACACACTGGCAAACAAAGATAGAGTCTGGGTGATACAACTAACATATGTTAGACAACAAATGCACAAAAACAAGGCTTGGCCAGATGTAGAGCGGCTGATCAATCAAAAGTGGATGTTTTCCACTGTCTGTCTGCCAGCAGAGCCTCCTACCCCCTGCCCAGCAGAGCCTCCTCTCCCCTGCCCAGCAGAGCCTCCTCTCCCCCTGCCCAGCAGAGCCTCCTCTCCCCCTGCCCAGCAGAGCCTCCTCTCTCCCTGCCAGCAGAGCCTCCTCTCTCCCTGCCCAGCAGAGCCTCCTCTCCCCCTGCCCAGCAGTAGCCTCCTCTCCCCCTGCCCAGCAG